>NC_141814.1:3032803-3335833 GCF_057944985.1 Cucurbita pepo subsp. pepo | reverse complement strand
GTTAATTTAGGGAATGATCATGGGTTTGTGATTAAGAAATATTCTCTCTATTGGTATGAGATCTTTTTGGGGAAACCCAAAGTAAAGCCATAAGAGCCTATGTTTAAAGTTGACAATATCATTGTGGAAAGTAGTGTTCATCTAACACTCACATGTTTATAGTTTGTTCTACCAGACAGATTCTTATGTATTATTCACGGAGGACAAAACTTTATAAATAGTTTGAGATAAAGTCAATTCTTATAATTATAGGTACTCAAGTACTCGAGACATTTTTTTTCGAATCGATTCAAGTATAATTCAACAAATAAAACACGTTTGTTCTCCTCCGCAATAAAAAATTCCCTCTGTTATTGAATTGAAAAGAAGTGTATATTTTTTTCAACTTTGTACTGCCCACCTTTATTGAATTCAAAACAAAACTAATGAATTACTAAATAAACAATGGTAGGTAGAGGTGTTAATTAATCATTGAAAAATCTTTAATCTATTCCTTTTAAGGTAATATAGTTGCCAATGCTTTCCTTTTCAATTTTAATCATTAAACATCTCTAATTTGCTTTGTTATGTTTGGTAACCCTAAGGTTTTTTTTTTTTTTTTTTTTTTCTTAAAATTTAAATATTCTAAAACTTTGGTTTGCTTCTTTTTAAAATTCTTTATATAATTTTTTAGGGTGAGAAAATGATTGAAGTGGATATTTTCTTGTTTTTTTTTTTTTTGAAATAATTAAAAAACTAAAACGAAGAAAAAATGAAGTGAATGTGAAAGTGAAGGGTATTTTAGTCATTTTTTATATATCGTGAAAATTTGAGAATTTGAGAAGGGCTTGCAACATCTAAAAACATTCTTTCGAAAATTTTGATTTTTAGTGTTTCACTTTTTTGTAGACTAAATTGATAATACTTTACACTTTTTTTTTTCTAAAAAATATCCATAAATTTTCGAACGTTTTAATAATACTCTTAAACTTTCAAAATAATTTAAAAAATATAAACTTTAAAAAAAGTTTAAATAAAAAAAAATATCTTAACTAAAAAAAATTCAAAAGTACCTTTTTTTTATTTATTTCTTTTGGAGGGAAACTAATAATATTATGTAACAAAAAAATATTTTTGAACTTTCAAAATAATTTAAAAAATATCTTTTAACTTTACAAAAAAAATAATAATAATAAATTAATTAAATAATTAAATAATCCTTTAATATTATTATTATGGATATAAGATTTTTTTTTTTTATTGTTTAAAAAGAGTTAAATATATTAATGAAACTTTTATTTGTTTAAAGTTCTAAAAGTATTTCTTAAACAAATTTCTAACCATTACTATCTAATCCATTGTTAAAAGTGTTTTTTAGATATATATATTTTTTTTAAAATTCAAAATTATTTTAAAATTTTAAAAATATTTTTTAGAGTTAAAAAAAAACATTATTAAGAGGAGTTACCAAGCACTTCAAATTTTATTAAAATATATATATTTTTTCAAATTAATTCTCCAAAAGTTAGAACCAAACAAACTCTTAACCACTTGCTATACATTATTTCAATCAGAGCATAGAAATTACTTTAGAATCTTTTAAGTTTTGTGAAGTGTTGTTTTAAGTTTTGTGAAGTGTTGTTTTGTTGCATTTGATTCTTCTCAATAGAGATTGGATGAGAGAATTGGCACATTTTCTTGCACTTACAATTCACCTAAATAGAAAATAAATAAAGATGATATATTTATGAGAGTATGAACACATTATGCTTTCTTTTTTAATCATTACAATTAGTTCTTAAAACCCTATACAATCGATTTATTAATTAATGAATCGAAATGGCTTTAATTTTATTCAATTTTTTTAAAAATAAAAGTCCCTCTAAGTTAAGTTATAAGCATATTGATATGCACACTCCTTCAAAGTAAAATAAAAGTCCCTTTTAGAAAGGTCTTAGTATTCTCAGCCTTCACAATAACTTATTCAAACTAAAAAAATGCACAATCCTGAAAAAACTTCAACTTTCCATTCAAACCCAGGTCTAGAAAACCTGCATTCTTCTTCCTGAGATATGGCTTTATAAGGTAGGTTTTGTTTCATGTTCTCGTCTAATTTAGCAGTGTAATAGCAGGCTACTGAGCTCTTCGGTTGCATCCAAGCAACTGTGTCGATGGTGGTGACAACCATGGAAACAAGGGGCCAAGACGGTATTAAGGCAGGTGAACACGAGGCATTTTAGATGAAAGAACACGAGTGGAATCTGGGATTCCAGAGAAATGCTTTGAAGAGATAGATGTGGCTGAATTGAGGGAAGAAACTGCTGCCTAAAACTAAGAAGCTGATCTAAAACAAGTGAAAGCTCTCAGCTTTGTTATGTGCATATGAACAATGAAGAACTACTGAGCAGAACTTTTTTTTTTTTTCTCCATCTCTCTCTGATCTGTCAGTTTCAAGTCTCAAATGAATACCTATAAATTTAAAGATGATGAATATGATGGATGAAAGAAGGGAATCTCAGAATCTCATAATGTTTATCAATGAAAGCAAACTGCCAGATAGGTAGATGCACAGGTCAAGTTTGATGAGTTGGAAAATGGAAATGAGTAAATATGTAGAGTTACCAACATTAATAGGGACAAACATCTCAACGGGTATCTATTGCAATTATTTATTGATTTAGAAGGGACCATCCTAATGACATTCCTATCACTCCTATCACTCCAGTTCCTTCTAATATGGGGCAGAGAGAGGAAAAGGATAGCACTCTCTTTTTTGAGAAGGGACCATATCCTAGCGAAAAATCGGGGTCCATTCTAGTGACAAATGATATCCTCTTTCCAATTCCTACCATTAAGAGCGAGAGAAACTTGATATATATTGATATATATCCGGGACAGAACAATATGACAAAGATATTGAGAAGTTGGACTATAACTATGTTACAACAAAATAAGTCAAACATAGTTCAATTAGATAAGATATATACTCCTAACTAAGAGGTCAGATAGATATTTGAATCTCTCTCGGATGAGTATAGTTCAACTAGATAAGATATATACTCTCAACTAAGAGGTTAGATATTTGAATCTCTCTCTGCGACTATAGTTCAACTAGATAAGATATATACTCTCAACCAAGAGGTCAGATATTTGAATCTCTCTCCGAGTATAGTTCAACTAGATAAGATATATACTCTCAACTAAGAGGTTAGATATCTGAATCTCTCTCTTACATGTTGAACACAAAAACTATCAACTAAATAAGATGTATACTCTCAACTAAGAGGTCAGATATTTGAATCTCTTTCACGTGTTGAACACAAAAACCAACTATGTTACAGCAGAACATAATTTTGCACTGTTTTTTAGAAAGCAAATGTTCACTACTCATGTATAAGCAGACATGCAGAAAGTTCACAAGCCACAAACTAGACTACATTTGGAGCAATGAATACAAACAAAAATTTTTGTAGAGTTCAAGCATCCACGCTCGAGGTCATTATAAGAAAAGGAAGGGTTGTTTCAGAATTTGACTATAAATATAGTTGGATGAGCTCGTCACTCACCACAGATGGAGAAAGAACGCCCAAATCTGTGAAGAGAAGAGTAAGGTATTGAGGAGGAGTATAATCACGAGCAGATTTTTCCACTTCAACCTTGGATGGGATAGGAACCCCAAAATCAATGGGACGCAGGGCAGGGGCCATGTCTTTCTGATCTAATGGGTAGAGTCGGGCAAACTGCAAAAATAATTGCAAGTCAGTTTTTTCCCCAGTAACTGTAATCATAAGAGGTAAGAAGGTATTTACTAATCCCAATACTGTAAATGATCTAATGAAGGCAAGTAAGTAGATGGAGGCAAACCTTATAACTCTCAGCAGCTACATACATCGGTTTGTTCATGCTATGTGCCACTAATGCTATTTGATAGGTGCCCATCATGTTGATTATACCTCCACTTTCAACAACTCCATCAGCCCCAACTAGAACCATATCAACCTCATCCATCGTATATGCTACTGCTGAGTCAATTAGGAGCTTTACAGGAACATCAAGTTTAGCTAGCTCATTGGATAGACGCAACCCTGTCCTGTCTGGTCTTCCTTCTGCATATTTTACGAACAAATGTCAACAAATCGAAAGTTAATAAAGACAATGTAGATGCCATGGAAGAGATAGACAAGATTAAAAAGAAAATACTGGTTTCTTGTTGCATTAAAGTTCATCATACTGTTAGGCAAGTGTACTAGAGGAAAAGAAAAAAGGGAGAATACCTTCTCTTTAGTTAGTTGGCTAGGCTGAGTACTTACTTATATAGTATGTAATAAGTTAGTTTTATCATTCATGTATTTTCTGTGTGTGCCATAGTGGTAGGAAGAGACGTAAGCCCTCTTGAAATAACTTGGCTGCTGATTTGTACTGGGGCCTAGGAATATTGTGAATTGTTACCCCCACATTCAAAAACCAAAGACAGAAACGTTGGGACATGAAACGTTAGCCAAACAGCTACAGCCATAATTCACCTTAGTGCAAGCCTGTTTCCTTATCCAATCTTCTCTTAGTGTACGCAAATGGCACTTTGCCAGACTGAATTTAGTTGATATCGTGGATGAGGATTTGATAGTGCATCTTTATGTCCTCAGCCGCATTTCCCCCATACATAGCTTCAGCAATGCCATGCCACCACTCAGGAGAGTCCTTGTCGTATAAAGCCAACTCTTCTTAAATTATTTCTTTTGCTTGCTTCTCTTAGAGGAAGGCATTGAGCCTAAGCTTCATGTAGAAGTGAAGAGCTCATGCCATTCTAATCCAAGATCCAACTTTCTTGGTTTTAAAGAAAAAAAGAATTGAAGTTGATTTGGAGTCTCATAAGATTCATCAGGCCTAAGTTATGGCAGCACAAAAAAGTGTCTATTTTCTGATAGACAATTTTGGGAACATTGGATATCCTCAGAAGGAGCAGAGGCAAACTCCAGTAAGAATTAATAGAGAAACCACATTTCGACAGTCAATTCAAAAGACAGTAAAGAAGGTTCTTTTATTGGATTCCAAATGAAAACCAGGCATTTGAGAGAATTAAACAGGCTATGATTACCCTCTTAGATTGCACAAGTAGTTGGTGACATTGCACACTAGATTGGAATTTGAATCTCCCACCTGTTGCCTCCATGCACCTAGTCTTTCATGTCTCATAACTTACAAACAGCTATAAGCATTGGTGTTGTAGCATAATCTCTCTTCCTCATTTGAGAACTAATTTGGAATCAATTATGGAACCTAAGAAAGTATAGGGAGTTCAGAAAACACACAAATAACAATTCCTGGGAGCTACTAGTTCAATTAAAGTATCTTCCAGTTCCTCCTCGTCTAGCCATCCTAGGTACTTCTGGAAACCATTCAGCAATTGTCTCCTAAATTTCACTTTGGGGACAAGGTAGTAATGTTAGGTCACCAATTATAGACGTTTATGAGCCGAGAGGTTTAAAAGGGAATAACTCGGCCAAAGGAGTGCTGGGTTGAGTATGAAATCCAATGAGGAATAAGTTGATTCTGTTCTGTCATTCAATACCTATGTTAGCCACACCTCAATCTGGCTAACTTAATAATTGTTTTGTGTTCGGGTCCTTTTGTAAATGTTTCTTCACAGTTCTATATCTGTCGCATATCAAGGAGCTACTTTCAATCAAATTCATAGGAAAACAAAAATAAATACGTCCCTTATCCAGTATATCAAAGGGAGAGGTCCAAATCCTTGGAAAAAACACGAACACAAGATTTATAGAGTTTGACTTGGTAACACAGACTTAAATGACAACTCAATTTGCAAGGTGGTTAAAGATTTAAAAGAGCAGAACCTGTGCAAAACACTCTAAAGAGCTTCTTATTCTGTGCAGCTAACCTCAGAACTTCCATAACAACTCTAGAGAAACCATGGACCAAAATTGTACAACCATCAAAAATGAAATCCTGACTGAGCATTGCAATAATTCTCCGTGCCTGCAATGCAATACCAGTTTTAGCATTAAAATACCTTAACAAATTACATGGTGTTCGGCCATTACAAATGATCATCAGGGTAAGCTCTACCTTACAAGATATCTCCCCAAACTTTTCTGCTCGTTCAATCAGGCGAGACTTAGCAGACTTGAAATCCTCATATTCTAAAGCCGATGTTCTAGTTACATACCGCATGAACAAATCACACCCAGCCGTCAATGATATTGAAGTTGTATCCCATGACTGGAGGAAACAAACAGATAGATGAAATGAATTAGAAGTTATTTATATTAGCCTGTCAACTGAAAGCATTCGTCCATTATTTGTATGAACTATTTGTACACCACTACGATTTCGTACATAATTCATTTCCTAAAAACCTCAAAATACAACATATGTGACTCCCAATTATGCCTCTAAAACCTCAAAATACAGTACAACAACTCACCTTCAGAGAGTCCGATGCCTTTTTCAGCTCAATTTCGAGCTCCATCATTGTCGTGGCCTGACTGGACCGTATTACAGCCGCCAAAGACCGAATAGCTGCGACGGCCTCGGCCAAATCCGGCTGTTTCCTCCAGTTATTAAACTCATCGATCACACTGAAAGGCTTGCCAGATTCAGAGTCCCGAACATCAGCTTCCGATAACAATTGTTCGTCGGTCGGGAATCCGACAGCAGCTTGCGCCTGGGCGAGCCAATCACTGGTGACGACGGCGGTATGAGAAGCCCTACTTTGATAATAGGCAGAGATTTTAGGGTTAGGGTTCTGGAAAGTGTCCGCCATAGAAGATTCGTCGACAGGCGGTGAAATTGAAAGGGTTTCAGCGGCCTTTGAAACGCCTTCAGTTTGCTGCTTGTCCAGGATGAAAGAAGCCGATCTCCACCACATTTACGTTCGAGAATTACCCGTACACGACGGTGAAGAATCTAATTTTTCGGGTTTTTAAGGGAGAAAGTGATAGAATCTACGGTTACGCTCCGATTTCGGAGATTCCGGCGACTTGACTCTCTGTCGGCCGAAATCAATTTTAACTAAGAACGGATAAATAAAATCTTATAAAAATAATATTTATATTCTAATCCTCCCACTTGTTTTTAAATATTATAAAAATAAGAATTAATTGTTTTTAAAAATAAAATATTTCAACCATAAATATTATTGAATTTTAAAAATACTTCTTTAACTTAAAAAAAAAAAATAGAAAAAAATAATGAATTCAAAAAATTACCTTTTATTTCTTCTTTAACCAATTTGAATTATTTTTTTTTTTTTTTATGATTTAAAATTTAAAAACATTATACAAAAAATAGTTAGGTAGATGGAGTGGTTCCAAACGAGACTAAGGATGATGTAAATATTACATATAATTATTTTTTTAGATCATAATATTAAAAAACATTAATAAAAAGATTATCAAAAGATTATAAAATATTTTTTTTAAAATTGTGAAATTTCCATATAATATTATATATTTAGCTAATTTGGTTAATTAAATATAAAAATGCTTAAAATATGGTTTTTTTTCTTTATAGATTTATAAAATAAAATTTCAAAATGGAAAACAAAATTAGAAATAAATTATTAAATATAATTGTATAATATAAATCACAATATTAATAAAACCAAAGTTTTGATTATGGTTGAATACAGCTAGCAAATTTATTATGACTGTTATTATCATATATTTATTTTATTCAAATCCATACGCGTTTTTTAATATCATTTTTATTTTCTGAAAATTGAATTTTGTATTTATTAATTATTTAATTTTTAAAAAATTAATTAGATTGACAACTCTATTTGATTTTTTTTTAATTGTTTTAATTTCAACGTTGACTCAATTTCTTTATCATTTTTTAAAACTAAAAAATATTCTTTACATTTTTGTTTTTATATATTTTTTAATTTGGTTAAAATATTTCATTAAAAAAATATTAGAATAAGGCGGTTAATTTGTTCCTAATAATTTAGTCCATATAATTTTAAAATATAAAATTTTTATTATGATGAGATGAAATTCATTCAATAAAACTCTTCGCTACGGTTGGAAATAAATTATAATTTTTTCAAATTGTGAAGACAAATTTGCAATTTAATAATTTTAAATTATCTTATAATTAAATCAAATAAAATTTAAAGTGGAGTGATTTAATTGTTTTCTAATTAACAACTATATTCTATCATCAAACTTTGACTTTCCATTTTTAAAAATGAGGAAATTGAAAAAAGAAATATATTTTATTATAAACTCTTTTGATTAAATTTATGAAGTCAATTGTATCGAGAAAATTTTAATGAAACACGTTATTCAATTTGATAATTTAGATAGTGATAAATAAATTAATTAAGTTAAATTTTTTATAATATGTATAATTCACCGTACGATAATATAATTTATGTTAACCTAATAAATTTTAAAAATATTTAAAAGTTGCAACTCAAATTAAAAAATTAAAAATTAAAATACCTTAAACTAAACAAATTATTATTTTTTAAATAGGATAAAAACATTTTTTTTATTATTATTTAAATAAATTAATCATTATTTTTGGTTCAAAACTAACTGTAAATAATTTATTTTAGATTTGGTAAAGTTTAAAATAGTATTAAAATATTTAAAAGTCTAAAAATATTTTTGAGATAGAATATAAAAATTTATGATTTTTTATTATTATTTTAGTGAATTATTTATGCATACACAAATATGAGATATTAAAGTATTTATAATAAAATTAGTTGCAATTAATACTTACATTTAATCACTGAATATTTATTTATTTATTAAAAAAATATTAATTTACTGAAAAAATTATTTAAATTGCTTACAAAATATTATCCAAATAATTATTTATTTAAGAAAGTAGTTGTTTACTTAAAAATTATTCTAATCTCTATCTCTTTTATTATTTTGATGCTGATTTTTGAAAAAAAAAAAAAAAAATCAAAATTATGCAGAAAACCGCATGGTTGACTAGCTAAGAATTGATCATTCATTGAATTAGCGGAATGATTTGCAGGGGTGCTTAATCTGGATGAATGCAAAATTTTGATTTCTGTGGTGGTGGTGATCGGTGAATCTTGGTTGGTTTTCGGAATCATCTAGACTCTCTTCAACTGCTCGTCATTTCATGAGCTTTTATTGGTAGTGAATCGCGGTTTTTTCTCTTCAGAGCTCAACTCTGATTTGTGCTGGCTTCTTCCTTTCGGTTTAGGAGGATTGGGGGTGGTCATGTTCAGTTCAAGTTGAGGCCGATTGGAATTCGACACTGTGTGTATTTCGTTTAGCTTTCAAGTGTTTTATGGTGAATTTGATGATGATGAAGATGTTCGGTGAATTTTTTAGTTTTTTTTTCGTAACTTCTGTTTGTTTTCTACAGAGAAATTGAGGAGGTGTTCGTGGAAGGTGATCGGAGTTAGACGTAACTGTATTGGGTCGGTTCAGAGGAGTTTGATTGAACTCATTTAAGGTAGTTGAGAAGATGCTTGATCTTGCCCTGTTCTTATTCGATTTAATTAGTTCACGCTTTCTTTACTTTCGATTTAATTTATGTCTGAGATTGGGGCATGGTTCTTTAATGGCGAAACTGCATCTTTCGCTGTTGGAGGATTAATGTTGATGCAAAGAGTGGAAGTAGACCTAATAGGCGAAGTTCCCTTTTCGATGTTTTTTCTTCTTTTGCCTGTTCTTCCTTTGCGTTAAGGTGGAATTAGTTTGATCGTGGGCGCTGGTTTGAATCTTGAGAAGGTTATCTCCCTTGGATGATCTGTTCTTCTTTTTTTCAGATTGAATTTGTTTGGACTACTATCAAATGAGCATGTCATAATGAACGGAATCGTGGGCTTGTTGGTCAATGGATTCTCCCGACAAGACATTAACAGATATACTTGGTAACTGGAAGTCGTGGATCCCTTGGAGATCTGAATCAGCTAATGTATCGAGGGCTTTTTGGATGCCTGATCAGAGCTGCCGGGTATGCTACGATTGTGACGCGCAATTTACCCTTATCAACCGTAGACACCATTGCCGGCTTTGTGGACGAGTATTTTGTGCTAAGTGTACTGCAAACTCAATACTTGCCCCATCAGGAAATCCAAGGACTCCTCGTGAAGACCGGGAGAGAATTCGTGTTTGTAACTATTGCTTTAAGCAATGGAATCAGGGCATAGCTGCTCCAGATCATGATATCAGGGTGATGATCCAGGATACCTGCAGTTCATCATCAGCAGCAAGTTTGTCCAGTACTAGATCTAGCGGCACTGCTGACAGCAATTGGACTACTCTTGCTTCTGTGCCCTACTCAGTTGAGACCAACCAACAAGCTCAAGACCATTCTGGTCTCAGCCCACAACATTCACCTGTTATCTTAACAGACAGAGATCAACAGGGTGAATCGACTTCGGGGAGGAGCGCTGACATTCTTTCCAGCATAGATATACCACAAAATCATTCCATGAACAGGTTTTGCCTCTAATGTTTGCATTTAGTTTGGTTCTTACTTGGCCTCTAGAATCCCTGTGTTATTTTGATTATTCCAACCACCTCTATTATAGGGCCTCCGCTATTTTATATTGATTTAACCTCAAGGATCAACCTTAATGGTATAAACCTTGGAGTTGATCATCTGACCATAGTTCTGAAATAGACAAGAGCCACACATTTTGAAATATGATTTTACCTGTGTAGTTGTTGCCAGTAGTTGGAGCTTCTAGCAAGAAGGCATAGAGTGAAACAACTTTTGTGGTTATTTTACTTAATGTGGCTTGTGGTTTCTTTGTTATCAGGAGCGCTGGCAAGGATGATTATGGTGGTGTATACAAGTCAGACACTGAAGCAAGGCCTTCTCCTCTAGTCACAAATTACTTTGGTCAAGCTGAATCTGAAGATATTGACAATGAGCATGGACCACATAATGAGCAGCTTGATGGAGAAATCAGTGACGCCAGGAGTTTAAGTAGCTCTCCCTTGGGGGAAAGTTTTTACTCACATGGTCTGGAAGGAATTCCAGATCTCGACCAAAAGGAAGACACAAGTTTTATTTACGGAGAAGATCAAGGGGATTCCTCTTTAGACTTAACGGATGATGCCCAGTATGAACCTGTTGATTTTGAAAACAATGGGCTTCTCTGGCTCCCACCTGAACCTGAAGATGAAGAAGATGAGATGGAAACATTCTATGATGATGAAGATGGGGGACATGTTGCAGGTGAATGGGGATATTTTCGGGACTCTAGCAATTTTGGGAATGGAGAATATCGTAATAGGGATAGTTCATGTGAGGAGCACAACAATGTCATGAAGAATGTTGTCGATGGACATTTTAGGGCTTTAGTAGCTCAACTGATGCAGGTGGAGAACCTTCCTTTGGGTGAGATCAGTGATAAAGAGAGTTGGCTGGAGATAATTACTTCCGTCTCCTGGGAAGCTGCCACACTACTAAAGCCAGATATGAGTAGAGGCGGTGAGATGGACCCAGGCGGATATGTGAAAGTCAAATGTATAGCTTCGGGATTTCGCCGCAGTAGGTAATTTTTATGGTGTATATATAGCTTTTCATCTGTCCAAAAACTGTCTTATTTCACTCATGTCACCTAACCCTGTGCGTGTGGCTTTTCATAACAAAAATTGTCCTATTTTATTTTGTGACGCTTAATTACACAATTCTTTCTATTTGACTGCTTTTTCTTGACTGATGAAACTTGATTCTTCTCATGGCATCATGAAATTATCTTTCCTTCGTTACCAGTTCTGCTAGTTTTCTATGTGAGAAGATTCTGCATCTTTCTATTATAGCCCACAAGTTATTTATAATCATTTTCCTGAGCTAGAGGGAAAGCCTATTGTAAAAATGGTTCTTGGATCTTCGGTTTACGTTTCCCTTAAGAGAGCTGGTAAAATGAGTAATTTGTAAATTGACTTCTCTGTACTCCCTCTTATTGTTCTTAAACCTTACGTATCATTATTTTTCCTCCTAAGTTTGACTGTGTTGAGAGTTAGCCACTTCAAAGTTGTGGACAGAATAGTGACATATGTGGGTATTAAAAATTGAAGCGAAGTGACAATGATCAATAACCACCAGACAGTCACTTTTCAGGATATGTTTGTCATTCATTATTTAACCTGCCCCATATCAATGATTGTCTTTTAGTTATTAGTACTTGTCATATTTGTTGTTCATTCTTTAAAAACCATATCTGCCACTACTTCATTTAGAACTCAACAATCATGTTAACTTTTACCACATGTTACAATGGTAAATTGTACAGGGACTTATTAAATATACTTTTGATTTCAAAAGTTAGTACTTCTAGTTCTTCAAACCTTCTTACAATGAGTTCAATTACTTTTCTTTTAGTTCGGTGGTAAAAGGGGTGGTTTGCAAGAAAAATGTGGCTCATCGGAGAATGACCTCAAAGATAGAGAAATCTCGCTTGCTGATTCTTGGAGGTGCACTTGAATACCAAAGGGTTTCCAATCACTTATCGAGTTTAGATACACTTTTGCAGCAGGTTGTAACTTCTTAGTTCAGTCTGTAGTCATTAATGACAAATTGTCAGTGCTTGTATATAATTTGTACTACACATTCATTCATTTGTTTATTTTCCCCTCACGTCTTGTGCTAATTTGATTTAAACCTTTATAGGAAATTGACCATTTGAAGATGGCAGTTGCAAAAATAGATGCACACTGCCCTGATGTTCTTTTAGTTGAAAAATCAGTATCAAGATATGCACAAGAGTACCTACTTGCAAAAGATATATCGCTTGTTCTCAATATCAAGAGACCACTTTTGGAGCGTATAGCCCGCTGCACAGGTGCACAGATAGTTCCTTCGATTGATCAACTGTCATCACCAAAGTTGGGATATTGTGAGTCATTTCATGTAGAAAGGTTCACAGAAGATCTGAGCTCTTCTGGACAGGGAGGGAAAAGATCGGTGAAGACATTGATGTTTTTTGAAGGTTGCCCAAAGCCATTGGGTTGTACTGTAAGTTCTTGATATACCTATCACCAAATTTGGGCGTATTATCTTTTCTACTGAAAATAATGTGTAAAAGCATGCACGTCTTTGTGGACATGAAAAGTAATGTACCAAGAATTTCTAGAAATAAGAGGGGGGAGCTTCGGCATGGCAGAAATAAGTGTTTCATTTTTTCAGTGGTCCACTGGATGAGTTTCTTAATGTGGTTGTTGGTTGGTGTGTCGTCTTGCAGAATAGAGGTGCGATTACAGACCGTTGGTTCAAGTACTAACTTTTTGTATGTCTATTTCTTTAGATTTTGCTTAGAGGGGCCAACGAGGACGAGTTGAAGAAGGCAAAGCGAGTTGTTCAGTATGGAGTTTTTGCTGCTTATCATTTAGCCTTGGAAACATCATTTCTTGCTGATGAAAGAGCCTCTCTACCAGAACTTCCCTTGAACTCCCCAATTACTGTTGCAATTCCCTTGAAATCGTCTGTTATTGAGAGATCCATATCAATGGTGCCTGATTTCTGTCTTCCTTCTTACCCAGGGCAGCAACCTAGCGTACCTATTGACGAGTCACAAAGATCTAAGAGTTTACCTATCTCAGATCTAATCTTATCAAGCAATAGCACTGTACCTTTTGTAGGAAACAGCCCTATTTCTCAGCTCTCACGGCCAACTTCATCTGCGGCAAATTCAGCAGCCATTTTCTCTTCTGATCCCATTTCATGGACTACTAATTCAGAGTCTTATGGTGATGAGTCTTCTCCATACCCTACTCCTAAGGAGAGAAATGCATTGGGTACCAGGGGAGAAATGGAAGAATCTTCTAATAGTGGTTATCAAAAGCATCAGGTACTAGGATCTGTTGAGTTGTTGGGGAACGACAAGTTTTCTATCGATGCTGAAGGTGATGATAGCTCAGTGGGATCTAGCCAGCCAATTGGCTCAGAGCCATTAAATGTGCAACAGAATAATCAAAACCATCAAGACTTTGGAACTTCTAAAGAGGAGCTGGGAACAGGAAAAGATAACTTCCCTTCAGCATCTTCTGACCATCAAAGTATTTTGGTCTCGTTATCATCAAGGTGCATACTGAAAGGAAATGTCAGTGAGAGGTCACATCTCTTTAGAATCAAATACTATGGGACTTTCGATAAACCTTTAGGTCGATTCTTAAGGGACTATTTATTAAATCAGGTGAGTGGTCTTACTTTAATGTACATCAGATTTCTCTCTATCGAAAACTTAAAAATCCATAATGAAAATGACAATTTCTCATGCCTTTTCAGACTTATCGATGTGATTCTTGCAACATGCCAGCCGAAGCACATGTGGATTGTTATACTCATAGACAGGGCACCCTCACAATATCTGTTAAAAAGTTACCAGACCTTGTCTTGCCAGGTGAAAGGGAAGGGAAGATTTGGATGTGGCACAGATGCCTGCGATGCCCACGAAAAAATGGTTTTCCCCCAGCTACTCGAAGAGTAGTGATGTCAGATGCTGCATGGGGACTCTCATTTGGAAAGTTCTTAGAGCTCAGTTTTTCTAACCACGTTGCTGCTAGCAGAGTGGCAAGCTGTGGCCACTCTTTACATAGAGACTGCCTTCGTTTTTACGGGTAATCATTTTTGGCATATCAGCAAGTATTTTAGTTTAAAAAAATTTACAAAACCAGTAATATTCATATACAAAAAACACCTGGCAATACAAAATTGAACTAATCTGTGTCTCACTTTCATCTCTGCACCTCCAGGAGTTATTAAAAAGAGAGAAACCATAGTCTTAAAGTTATCAAAGCATAGTATTTCTTGCATGAAAGTGGTCATCTTCATAATATTATTGTTTTTTTTTTTTTTTTTTTTTTTTGATAAGATCATCTCATATTAATTATAATTGAAATCCATAAATAGTTTTATGTAGGTCATTCTTTATAATATATGTAATTTTATATATTGGTTTTTGGTCTCCTAAGCATATTCATTTTTTACCATACAATTTGAGTGCTGAAGTTGGTTCCTTTATTATTCTTGGTGTTAGTTGTTTGTGCCCTTCTTTTTTCACTTGATTCAGAAACTTTTTATAAATTTTAGGGTTTAGGGCCTACTTTTTGATCCACAAATCATTGGAATTTATAGGAAACAGAAAGATATTCATTAAAAAAGGACAAACAAAACAACCTAAAGGCCATGGAACGAGGTGTTTCATGCCTCTGGAGAGGATCAAACAGTAGGCCTCCAATCCAATTTGAGGCTGCCAAACCATATAACGTCACCAAAATAATCAAAATTTACTTAATTTTTACTTGACATCACCAAACAGTAGGCCTCCCATCCAATTTGAGGATGTCAGCTACTCCACTTTTTTCACCTCATTTCGATGTTATGTAAGATAATTGCATCTTCTGGAAGCTGAGGTGCCACTTCTTATTGCATTTCATCGTGAGGAGTTCTCTTTCTTGTCTTATTTTTTTCAACTTATGTTGATATCAAACTAGTCAAAGTGGAAAAGATACCTTCTCTAATTACTTGTGCATCTTCTTTTTCAACCTTTGGCCAGAATTTAGAACTTACCTTCTCTCATTGCTTCACTTGTGCAGATATGGGAGAATGACTGCTTGCTTTCGCTATGCTTCAATAAATGTGCATTCTGTATACCTTCCGCCATCAAAACTTGATTTCAACTATGAGAAGCAGGAGTGGATACAAAAAGAAAAGGATGAGGTGGAATAACTTTTGGATTTGAGATGTTTATGATGTAATTTTTGTTGCACATGGATGATCTAATTCTCTGATCATAGCAGGTGGTGAACAAGGCTGAGCTTTTATTTTCAGAAGTGTTGAATACTCTTCGTCAGATTGCAGAAAAAATATCTGGTGTAGGGACCATTACTAGCATGAGAAAAATGGAACTAAGGCGCCAGATTGCTGGGTTGGAGGCTATGTTACAGAAAGAGAAGGCCAAATTTGAGGTGAATGTCGAAACTAGACGTCTCTTTGAACATCTTACCACGCATCCTAAATTTGTACGGAAATTCAATTTGGTTACACCGTGCTTTTCAGTTAAATCTCTTTAGGGGATGAATTTGTCAGAGCTTATCTTTTTATACTTGACTGACAAAGCGTTTTTCTTTCAACTCCTCAATCGGTTTAGTAATTGGGAATAAGGATGAACCGAAGTGGTTGAACTCGTCTCATACTGTTTTACTGTATGGTGCATATGCCTTTTTTTGACCATTTTGATGGCTCATTTGCATTATCTGCTTGTATCTTAGGAGTTGGGAATTAGGATGGACCAAAGTGGTTGGGCTCTTCTTGTTCCGTATTATTGTCTTGTGCATATAACACATGCATTACAAAATTTGACTTGTCCTCAGATTACATTTAAAAAAAAGAAAAGAAAAAGAAGTAATATCTTGACAGTGATTTTATGCATACATGTATTCTTCTCGGTGATATTACCAAACTCATGTTCATAAAGAACTTTTCTTGTGTCTTAAGCACCACAATTGATTCTTAAATTTACAAGTAAAGCAACTTTTTTTTTTTACTTTTAGATAGTTCATGCATACAATATCTAATTTCTTGCTTCTGCTACTTGTGGTTAAGGAATCACTCCATAAAACTATGAATGGGGAAGGAAAACAGGGCCAGGTTACTGTAGACATTCTTGAGATCAACTATCTGCGTAGGAAGTTACTCGTCCAAGCTTACGTATGGGATCAGCACTTGATCCATGCTGCCAGTTTAGACAACGGTAGCTCTAATGGCAGCTTTTTTGCGGAATCTGAAGAGAGGCTTTCTGAAATTAGCAGCACCGGAAAATCAGTAGAAGACCTTAAATCTTCTCGTCTCGTCTATCAACAGTGTAATGGAGGCCAAAGTAAAGGAGAAGAATTTGTTTCCAGCCTGGCTCAACCTGACATTCAAATCAAAGAAGTTGGAGATTCAGATTCACAAAAAGGAGAGGATTTATGCAGCACAAGCATTAATGCTCCATCTGAACCCGTAGAATCAAGTGCAAATGTTCATACTGTTCAGGCTGATGGGCAGATTTCTAGGCTGGTAACTTTATCAGATACACTCGAGGCGGCATGGACAGATGAAAATGGTTCAGTAGTTGGAATAACGAAAGATAACTCTCATATTCTATCCAATTCAACTGTATCAGATTCATCAGGCATCGATGATACTTTACGGAATGATCGTTCTGAAGATCGGAATGTGGACAGGTTTACCCATTCTGTTTCTCAGTCGCTTCCTTCAAAGGCACTTGATGATACAGAGGACTTTGCTAGTCAGTTAGAGACGGCATCCTCAAACTTCTATTATTTATTTAATGAGAATTTTCTAGCTACTGGTCAGAAACTTGAAGCACTAGCAAAACACAATCCTGTCTTTCTGTCTTCATTCTGGGAGCTAGAGTTTCAAGGTGGAGCTAAGCTGTTCTTGCCCCTTGGTGTAAATGAAACTGTTGTTCCAGTCTTTGATGATGAACCCTCAAGTATCATTGCTTACGCCTTAATGTCACCAGAATATCACTCCCAGCTGATTGATGAGCCAGAAAAACCAAGAGATTGTGGCGATTCGTTGCCTTCCTCATCTTTCACAGAATCATTTTTGCAGTCCTCTGATGACTTCTCCTTCGATACTTCTAAAATTTCGGGGCCTTCGGATGATAGTTTTTCAACCATCTCTGGATCTCGTACCTCACTTGGCTTGGATCCACTCTTATACCCAAAGTCCCTTAATCCCAGAATCGTTTTCGAAGACTATGGCCCTCATGGTGGAGTAAAATATTCTGTTACCTGTTACTATGCAAAACGTTTTGAAGCTTTGAGGAGGATTTGTTGTTCAGAACTCGACTTCGTAAAGTCTCTTAGTCGTTGTAAGAAGTGGGGAGCCCAAGGTGGTAAGAGTAATGTTTTCTTTGCCAAAACTTGGGACGATCGATTTATTATTAAGCAAGTCACCAAGACAGAACTGGAGTCATTTATCAAATTTGCACCTGAATATTTCAAGTATTTATCTGAATCAGTTAGTATGAGAAGTCCTACATGCCTAGCAAAGATTCTTGGAATATATCAGGTACTTCTAATCCTTGGGCTTTAAGATGTCATTGTGTTATAAAATTGTAGCTATGTTTATATAGTTTTCCAGTTCTTGAGAAAAACGCGCTCTTCAAAGATAGATTAGTATTAGTCTGTTATAAATGACTAATTCGTCGTTCGACAGCTACATGGAGGAGATGATAAAATGCAAAATTTAACTCTTCGATAAGAACTTCAATTATAATATTGTGGTTTACTTATGATAATTGAGAGGTTATCTTGTCTGAAATTTTCTCTTTGTTGTTGGTTTCATGGTGGAAGGTTACGGCAAAGCATCTTAAAGGAGGGAAAGAATCAAAGATGGACGTTTTGGTTATGGAGAATCTTCTGTTTAGAAGGAATGTTAGGCGGCTTTATGATCTAAAAGGATCTTCAAGATCACGCTATAATGCTGATTCAACTGGGAAAAACAAGGTTCTGTTGGACCTTAACTTGATTGAAACAATGCGAACGTCTCCAATTTTCGTCGGAAACAAAGCGAAACGATTGTTAGAGAGAGCTGTCTGGAATGATACTTCATTTCTTGCTGTAAGTTCACAAATATGCTTTTCTGTAAACGCTCATTTGACACGTTCTCACACATTGCTTAACCTGCGGTGTGGCGATGCAGTCGATCGGTGTAATGGACTACTCGCTGCTGGTTGGGGTGGACGAGGAGAAACACGAACTGGTTATGGGGATCATTGATTTCATGAGACAGTATACATGGGACAAACACCTTGAGACTTGGGTGAAGGCCACAGGCATTCTTGGTGGGGCAAACTCGTCTCCAACTGTGATCTCCCCCAAGGAGTACAAGAAGAGGTTCAGGAAAGCCATGACAACCTACTTCCCGATGGTCCCGGACCAGTGGCTTCCGCAGTCTATCATTCCGAGCCACTCTCAGTCTGATTTAGGCAACGAGAACTCGCAGGATGGCAAATCGGATGCTGCGTCTGTTGCCTCGTAGATATCTATGTGAGTGAATTTCTTTATGTTCATTATCTTGTTGGGTAATAATCGATTCTTTTATGTACATTCTTTTTGGTCCGTGAAGATAATTTGTTAGGAGGTGTTGTGAAAGAAGGCTGCTGCTAAAGCCATCAAGGAAGGAGGTATGATATTAGTTCACCTCTTGATTCAGATCTTTGTATAAAGTAGGTTAGTGTTATTATAGCTAGATTTACAGTGAAAATCCTCTGTTCCACCAAAATACATTACCTCCATTTGTTGTACTTTACAAGGCAAGTTACCTCAATGAAACCAAATTTTGAATCATACTTGTATGTGTTGAAGTATGGAAGAGTATCATCCCAATGCTTAGCAGTTCAAGAATTGGACTCAAAACCTATGGAAGCTATACAATTTTGGGCTTGAATTCATCCCCATGAGGAAATTAATGCAAGAACAACAATGGAATTTGGGCAGTGAATTTGATTTATGTGATTCGGATATATAGAAGAGAGTACATTTACTCAAAGCTACTAAAATTAAAACAACTTATGTCTGTATACATTCAACATACGAAATACGTACCCTTGACATCTGAGTATGATTCGAAAGAGTTGGACCATAATTAGATTAGTAGTACGAGTTGAAGCCATTCACGTTCAATACACCTTTTTCAGCATGGCATCCACCACCACCACCTTTTCCTCGATGAATCCAATTTTGTTTTAGTAGGAGATCAAGAATCTCGCTCTCTCTAAGTGTGGTCAAAAGAGGAAACAAAAAGAAAAACACATCAATCAAACGATTTACAGAAAATTCTTTAGATACGTTTAGGTTTAGAATAGTGATTCATTTACCTATGATGGTTGCCTTTTTCAAGATGGTTTTGGAGCAAGCGAGGACCCTCATCGTATCCTTCGCAGACGATCTCCCCATTTTCGTCTGTGTAGCAAATCACTCCCTCCGATTGATCCTCGAAAATCTGTTCGTTTTTCATCAAACTTGATAATCAAATACTAACCCGAACTATTCTAAAAAGATCAAATGATCCATAAAGTCATAGTCATCCCATCACTATACCACATTGATTCGGTAATAATAATAATAAAAAAAAAAGACAATAACGAACCGAACGAAATCAATAGCTTGGATCATATATCAACCAATTAGTTACTTCAATAAAGCGGATTGGTTTTAAAGATGATGAGGAATCAAAAGAAGAATATATGAAAGAAGAATGTGGGAAAAGCAAAGAGAGAGAAAATAAAAGGAGAAGAAGTTGACCTTGTTGTTAATGGAACATCTGATCTGCAGTGGGAGAGATTTCTTGAGAGGAAACTTTGAAGGTTTGAGCATCCGAATTCTGCTTGAAGGCCTAACTGAGACTGAAAGTCCAGATTTCAGAAGACAGAAATTGAGAGAAGAACAAGAACAAGAAGTAGTGAATGCCATAAGAAAAAGAAGAAGAAGAAGAAGAATATGAAACCTTGATTCAACTAATCTTTATATTTAATGTTTTCCTAAGTTTTATACCCAACGAAGTATAGGTTAAAAATATTCCAATTATTGGAGATTGGTTATGTCTCATCATGGGGCATTATTGAAATATATATATATATATATATATATAATATTGTAATGTGAGGGCCCATGTGATGTGGCTTATCTTCAACCGGTTGCTGCCGGTGAATCCAATATCTCCACTATGTCTTTATACAAAGTTCTCTCCCTCTCTCTTTCTGGTAATTGGCTGGGAGGTCTTTTCAAAGTTAGTGGTGTAATTTCCTTTTTTGCTGTTTGTTTTCTTTCTTTTTAAATTTTATGTTTTTCGTACTTCTCGATAACATGGTAATAGCTCAGTAGTATCCCTTTTCTTAAGGGGCTTGTTCGGTTAGAGTCCTCTTTGTAAGAGAATAGCAGTCCATTATTTTATGGCTTTGAGAAGCTCCTAATAACCGTGCCCTAAAATCGTCATTTCACGTCCTCCTTTTTCTTATTATCAACATGGAATGTTTCTTCAATCTGATCCTAAAACCTTTTCTATTCCAATGACCATTTCAACGGTTTTCAACGGTTTTCTAATCACTACGTGTAAAGATGTAAAGCTATGAGTAGAGTGTGGAGCAAGTGAGCATAGTGCTCATTGGTGGTGATGCTGTGGAATATTCTGATATTCTGTCTCCCCAAAAGGAAACAGTTCCTTGAAATAGATGGAAGAAAATGGCATATTTGGGAATAGTTTTGGGCAATAAGGAGCCCACATCTGTCATTCATCCATCAAGTGAGTTTCGTTCCATGTCAGGTTGTTATATACAACCGCTTTGTTTAACACCTAAATCTATCCTATCGCTAGCTGATATTGTCTTCTTTGGACCTTTACTCTCGAACTTTCCCTTAAGGCACTCTCGAACTTCCCCTTAAGGCACTCTCGAATTTCCCCTTAAGGCACTCTACTCTCGAACTTCCCCTTAAGGCACTCTCGAGCTTCCCCTTAAGGCACTCTCGAGCTTCCCCTTAAGGCACTCACGAGCTTCCCCTTAAAGCACTCTCAGTTTCCCCTTAAGGCACTCTCGGGCTTCCCCTTACTTAAGGCACTCTCGGGCTTCCCCTTAAGACACTCTCGGGCTTCTCCTCAAGGCACTCTCGGGCTTCTCCTTAAGGCACTCTCAGGCTTCCCCATAAGTTTCTAAAACGTATCTGCTAGGGAGAAGTTTCCACTCTTATAAAGAATGTTTCGTTCCCCTCTCCAACCGATGTGGGATCTCACACAGTGATTTCAATTATCCAACTCCCGTAGAGCAAAAAATCTCATTGGATGGTTCATTCTGTTTTTAAATTTTCCTGGCCACCTAACCTAACAGATATTTTTCATATGATGTCCAAAGTTGAAATCTTCACCTCACATTTGTTGTACTCATTCAAAAGGAGAGAGGGAGAGGGAAAGAGGAAATTGAACTCTCAGGGATCACTGAGATATCTCTGTTTGCTTGCCTTACAATTAGCCTGTAGGCTGTATAACTGCTTTGATGTATTCATTCTCTGTTTAAAGATAAGATACTTCGCTGAACAATCAAAATTTTCAAGGGGCACAGAAAGACCTTGTGCCTTGATAAGTTATTTAGTTCACCGATCCCACATTATTCATTAGCCCAAAAATAAAAAACATAACATGCTTCGACACATCGTATTTTCCAAGAAATATGGGGAATTGGTTGCACCTGGTGAGTCCCCAGTGCTTTGGATAGTCTGGAACTTAGTCGCGATATTCGTTCATGAATGCTTTATGGAAGTTGGTCAGGCGAGAGACGACGGCCGGGATCTTTCCCTCTTGGGGTAGTATTGTACACCTGAAGTGCCATGTACTGGGCACCTATGTCAAAACAAATGCAGAATGGAACATTTAGTTGTGTAGTATAAATGGTTGAAAATTCAAATACAGCAGATGATGGTTTGGAAATAGATTGAGAGGTTAGGCCAACGTCACAAACCTGCCCAAAGCCAGAACCGGGGACGACAACTATTCCAGTGGCGTGGAGAAGTTGGCGGCAATAGAATGCATCAGGAGCCGTATTTGCAGCTTCTGCTGCTTTTATTGCCTTTTCAGGCAGCTCAATACGAGGGAATAGGTACATTGCGCCTTCTGCTTTATTGCATGTTACGTTTTCTAAACTATTTAATGCAGCTTCTAATGTCTGCAAGACAATAAATTGTATGGAGTACAATCCTTAATTTTGTGCATCACAGATAAACAATTATGGACTGATTGGTGATAACAAGTTCGAAGATTAGTCAAATCAAGATTTCAGGAATTCTAACGTTTTCTTTTTCTTCTCCACAGCATACAGATTTATTCAAAACAAAAAGAGAGTATACTCATTCCACAAACCTTTGCACGCTTTGCCAGAGACGAGAGGATGCCATCTCTCTCTGCACAATACGATTCATAGATGTGATCCCCAGCCTGCACAAATCATCAACAGTCTTCAACCAAAGAGGAAAAATAAATTGATACAAAGTTACGCATTGCACTTCAGCTCTTTCTTGCGGACATTTTTGCCTTGTAATGGATGAATTTAGTTATGCATAGAAATCAGAAGAACCTAACCTTTGGTGGGTTCATAACAAGGCTAGCAAGAATCTGGCCGGAAATATTAGAACAAAGATTAACGGATGCCACTTTGTATATTTGTTCCCTTACATCAGCACTAAACCCAGTAATCTCCATGTAACCTCCCCGTTTTCCACACTCACCGTAGTATCCTAATGCCAGGAAGACAAAGTAACGCATGAAATCAGCCCAGTTGTCCACATAGAATTCACCTCACCAGGCTTAAAATAGATATGAACAAAAGCAACAAACCTTTAGAGACAGACTGGAATGATACTAAGGAGATGTCCTTTTCACCATAACCCATGGTACGTGAAATCTTCTTAAAAGAGTGGAACTTCTTGTCTGGAACATAAATATTTTCTTGATATACCTGCAACATTTATCAGGTCTTATGAATCCACGGTGATGGATTAATACAACCAGTAAAGTTATGTTGCAGAGTTCCATGGATGTTCTAGATTTACCTCATCTGCCAGAAGAACGAGGCCCTCTTGCTTGCAGAACTCCACTATTTGCTCTTGGTTTTCCTTAGTGAGCACCTAAAGTCATACAGATACTACAATAAATTAAAGTATCTAAAGAATTACGAAGCAAAATATGCAAAGCAGAAAGAAACCCATTGATAGAGATGAGAGTATCAGATATTGCAAACTAGCAAATCTGAAAGTAATTCCATCCCAAGATTACATTCAAAACCTATGCAATAATATACCTGCCCTGTAGGATTTCCGGGATTTATAACCACCAATGCTCTAACGGAAATATTCTTTGACCTGGCAGACTCCAATTGCTTCTTCAGATCAGAAATTTCCAATCCCCATCCCGATGCTTCATCAAGATAGTAGGGGACCTGCAAACCACCAATAAATGTCAACTGTTTGATCTCTCTACAACAAAAGAATTGGAAGCACACAAAAGTTATAAAACTCTGTTTGGAACAAACGAAGTCGTAAACACATTAACTAGAAGGAACCAAATCAAACGATTAAGATTTTCTGAAATAATATGAAACGTACGAGAGTACCGCCGTGAAGAGCTATAGAAGCAGAGTACAGAGGGTACTGAGGAATGGGACAGAGTATTCCATCTTTCTCTGAACTTATTAGCAATTGCATCATCATATGGACCTGGTAACGGACAGATAGAAGAGCCGCTTAGACATGCTATTACTCAGATTTATATCTTGTGTCCACTTTCAAATATAAAGACTCAAATATAAAGACTCGATCTCAGATACTAAAACTTACTGCAGGGCTTGCACCATCTGTTAAAAATATATCATTAGGATCTGCAGGAAACCCATCACGAGCTTCAATTCCATCAGCAATCGCATCGCGCAGCCCCTTAATACCCTGATGTGACAAATAGATCAAAAGTCAGATAACCTGAATTCTATGCTACCTAAAACTCCAACTTTTTTCTTGTCTTCTTGATAACAACCTGACTATGGCTGTAAGCACCAGTTGCTTTCCCAGGAATTTGTTTCAGAATTTGTGAAGCTCGCTTAATGGCATCTTCACTGCAACAAGTTGGAACAAAAAATCATGTAGGAAACAGAAAAAACATTATTACCAAAAATCTGAGTACTGAGAACAAAGGAAGATGTCTACTTTGAGCAAAAAAAATTGATGTAAAGCTGATGCAAATTAATAAAATAAGCTGAAATAATTGTCCATGAAGTTTGTATAACCCTTCTGGAAAACAACGCGATCAAACATAAAATTCTTTTCATGATTTACCAAAGTCGGGCATTGGTTTTTAAAGAACATGTAGAGGAAAAATTTAGTAGCTTCCTAAACCACAGTACCTGAACAAACCCTGAATTTCATTTCTATCCAGTAAAGATGGATGGTCACACAATGCAAGAACCTGAGTAAACAAAGATTATCAGGAATAAAATTGCTAAAGGCACAATGGAAAGTGCAAACAGTCAGTACTCTGGCAAACCTCACGGAAAAATGTTATTGGTTGCTGACCAAGGGACTGAGGATTTCCTATATTGCAGTACAGTATCTGCATAACAAAGTGATTCAATAATGGTATAAGTGGGTCGTACAAAAACCTTATATCACCAGCAAGATCTGTGTCGTTAGACACGAAAAGCCTTTCACTATATTCAAAATGAATGTAGTTTGGATAGCATCAACAGATAATTTCCCATGCTAGCCTCAATTGGGAGCATGAGAACATATAATGAATGCGGTATGATGCTAATACGAAATGAGTAGACAAAAGTAATCATACCTCATCAAAAGGATGTGAGCCTGGTTTAGACAGTAGCTCTTCTTGCAGTTTCTGTTAAGAGAATAAAAAGATAGTAAATAGAAGGATGATAATCACAAAGTAAGCAATTCGGATCAGATTTAGAACTAATAAATCAAAGCAAAACCGTCTCCCAGATCCCAAATCTATTCAACCCGATGCCATAATTTTCCTATGTTTTCCTGCTTGACCTTGCAGGTTGCTTATTACTAATTTCAACCCTTCAAATTAGCATACAAATATTAACGTCAATATAAATACATCCGCACAAAGTTACCTGAGCAAGGACGACAATCTCACCACGAACAGCATATTCACATTTCAGAACCTATAGAAGAAAACCAAAATTAGGCCTTTGGAAACTGGAAAAACAATACGGTGAAACAATCGATCGTGAAAGCAACAAGGAAATATTGTTCAAGGGATTAACACTAGTACGGGAGATTGTCTCAAAACATCAAGGAGTTGTCATTTTCCAACACATGCTGAACTCATTTTCTCTGTCAGAGAAGAGTACATATGCAAACCCATGGCAATGATCAACGAAATGAATTAAGATAGCGACATAACCATAAGAAAAATGCTTTGGATACCCTACAGAACGACCATCAAACTCCCGTATATCAAAATGGATTCCCTCTCATCGAAAACAACAAGAAACATAGCTATAACAGAAAGCGCAAACTCAAGATGAGTAAGGAACATCACAGATCCGCGATGATCGACGATCACAAGGATAACAACAACGATAACAGAGAACACGATCACGATTTATCTGGAAGTAGAAAATCCAATCCAAACAGTGCATCAAATCGTCAAACAGTAAAAGAACAGTTCAAAATCAGTATGCAAAGTGAACCTTAGGATTGATGTTCTGAACGGAAACCGGAAGAGGTTTTTCCAAAAGAGACGCCATAGAAAAGGATGAAGAAGCGAATGAGAAGCAACGAGAGAGAAAGAAGCAGGTGCCGCTACTGTATCTGATGGGATAGTTCAAAAGAAATGGTTGAGAATCGCAGGCCTCGAACTTCCGCGTCAAGATTTATTGGGGGAGAGAAAAGGAAAGTTCGTCGATGGTACACGCACCTGCGTTTGTCGCTGTCAAAGCCGACCAACTCGTCTGGTCACGAAGCCGCACATGGATTGCGACATTGATATGCATTTTGCATCGAATTCCCATACCGAACAGCGGCGCCCCTGTTCTTCTCATCCCTCCTCCATTCATTCCGCCATGGAAATCCATTCCAGCTTGTTCCATGCCATGCCGAAGCATCTCACTGATTTACAATCTCAATTCTTGCTTCGTCAATTTCCTTTTTCTCCAACTGAGCTGTGAAAATGTTTTTTTTTTTTTTTATTCTTCCTTTTTTTAGAAAATCCGTTAATTTCTTCCACAATACTATTTTTCAAAGTGCTTTTAATTCTTAATATAATATTAGGAGAATTTTAACAAATTATAAAGAAAATTTTTTAAAATTAAAACTAAAATTTCTTCAAAATTTTCAAAGCTCGTAATTATCACTATAAATAAAATATTACATGAAATCGAGTTCAATTTCAAAGTGGATAGGTGGAAATCACTACAAGAGGGTAAGATTTGAATTACCTTATTGATCGAATATCTCAAGGTAAGAAAATTGTTAGAGATTCGAATCACTCCACAAGCAAGATCGATCATGTCTAGCTTGAATGATTCTTGTTGATCAAATATCTCAAGACAATAACACTTATCTGAGATTCGAATCACTCCACAAGCAAGATTGATCATGTCGAGCTTGAATGATTTCTACATGCAACCTAAACAATTGCAAAGAAATTTAGTTATATGCTAAATAAATGCTTTTTTTTTACTACATTTTCCAAGTCTACTTACAAATACAATTGCTTTGTATAGCCTCAAAATAAAACTATTAAAGGCATTCCAAGCGCACCAACATTCATACTTAATGGTCATAATTAATAACGGTAACCTAATTTAAATAAAAAGTCTTAAAATACATTAATGAAATACAATTACTCTAAATTGTAATCCACCCAAAATTTATAACATGAAACTTCATTTCAAACACTCGGTAGGTCAATAGGTTAATCTTTTGTCCTTTACTTTACGGTCTCACAGCTGGGCTCCTTTCACTCTTGAACTCGGTATGTTTGCATCTGCTTCTGTCCTTTACTTTATCCTTATGGTCTTGCATCTTCGCTCCTGAACCTTCTTGCTTTCATTCCGGCTCCAGAACTAAATTACTTGTCCCTGAACTCAGGTGGTTGAACGGTAAAAGTTCTCCAATAATGTGGCATGAATTGATTTTTTTTTTTTTTTTTTTTTTTTTTTTTTTATAATTTCAACCGTATTTTCTTCACATCTTCATTGAAGTATAATGTATGTTTGGTGTCTCTTGGTTCGTGCATTATGAATTTTTATTAAAATTTAATGATTAAATTTGAAGTACTCATTGAGGTTTAAAATTAATGATTATAAAGATTTAGCTTTTTAATTTATAATTATTTAGTGCACATGATAATATTTACTTTATCTATTTTCAAAATAAAATTTATTAAAATTTAGAGGTAAATACTATAACAAGGCTGAGCAATATTTTTTTTAACAAAATAATACTTTTTAATTATTAAATAAATTTTGAAAAAATATCATGTATATTTTTACCTTAAAATTATTGTTATTATTTACCTAATTTCAGTAAAAAAAAAATAATTAAAAAAAACTTGAAATTGACGTGCTAATTTGAAAGTATATAGTTTTGAACCAATAAATTTTAAAATATATGACTAAAATAATATTTTAATTTTATGTAAGTGAAAGATTTGTGTCAGTAATATTTTGGAATTTTTCTATATATATATTTAAAAATGAAAGTAAGTTTACAAATTAAAAAATATAAAAACAAGCTTGAAAAATAAAATAAAAAACAGGGGCAAAATGGACATTTGACGAAAAGCATTTTCTTTTAGGTCCATGGCTTGGGCAACAAGCACATGGCAGTGGGAAAATTCCAAGCTAAATTCTCGTTTTGTTCGTGCAAAATTTAAACACGTAGCCATTGTCCAATAAATGAACACGTCACCTCAAACTTTATAATTAAATATATGCGAACTTCAAAAAAAAAAAAAAAAAAAAAAAAATACCATTATAGCCACCTGTTTTCCAATGTCGTTTTCTCCACTTTTAATTTTTTATTTTATTTTTTAACCCCTAAAATTAATTTCATTTCTATTATAATTTTTTTAATTAGATCTAACAATTTTATTAAAAAAAAAAAAAAGATTTAAATATTAAAAAAACCCAAAATAGTAGGAAAAAAAATATATCGATTATTAAAAATTATTTGAATATAATATAAAATTGGAGAATTTTATTTACTAAAATGTTTTTTTAGGGTAAAGCTTAATGGGAAAAGAATAATAGTGTTTTTTTTAATTATTTATAGATATAAAAACTATTATTTGCAAACACCTTTTTTATTTTATTTTATTTTATTTTTTATTTCTTTGTCAAATTTGCATTTGAACCTAAAATTTATTGTGATGATGACGTGGAGAAAGTGAAAGGATGACTGATTATATTTTAGAGGTGATGGGATAATAAAAAAATAAATAAATAAAGGCTAAATTATTAATAAAATAAATAAATTGTAATGTTATTTGTTACATTTTCATTAATTTTTTTAAATTATATTTGGGAGTGAAAAACCTATTTTATTTTTATTTATTTATACATATATTTATTTTATTTTTATTTAACTTTATAATTATCTATTCTCCAATAACTGTTTAAAATAATTTTAACTAGTTTGAAGTTAATTTTTTTAAATATATATTCTAATTGAATTGTAATTGATATTTGAAAATAAATAAATAAATAAAGGTGGTATAAACTAATATTTTAAACAAAAAAAATTGAATAAATACCTAAATATTAATTACGAAAAATTAAATTGATTTTTAAAACTATCCTAACCAACCGGAATAGCTGTATTTTCTACTCCCATTCGACACGTGGCAGCAGAATACAAAGCCACCAATAACAGACAAAATGAAAGTAAAACAATACAAATAAAGGGAAATGACCATTCATTTAACGGAAGAAACATATTAAGAGGTTGTTTGTTAATAGTCTCGTCCGTTCTTTGTTCTTCGTGGAACACCTCGGTGATCACGATATTTTTCTATATTTTTTACAACATGATCTCATTGTCTACCTCTCATTTCATAAGAGGTCACCCAACATAGAATCGCTCAAAGAAAAGTATGTTTAACTACGTAGTTTTTGTGATTGAATCACCGAAAAGAAAGGTACACCTTGTTCGTGTAGGTACTAACTTTCAATTTTTTTAAGCCTTTGCTAGTCATCTCATCATCAAGATCATTCTCATTCCAATGTGGTTAAGTTCATTTATGTACCCTCTTTTACTCGGGTGTCACACCTTTGTTATTTAGACTTACGCTCGAATGTGACCCCATCTTTTGGTTCAAAGAGGATCACGGCAAAGGGTGGTACCATGAAAGTGCAATAGCTAATGTTTTTTTTTTTTTTTTTTTTTTTTTTTTTTGCTAAATTAATAATAATAATAAAAATTACTTCGAAACTTTACAAGTTAAATTAAAAAAATCAATAATATCCTTCCTTAAAATAAATAAATAATGGTACAATAATTAATGATTAAATACAGTGTTTCAAAATATATATTTACGGTTAGTACTATGTTTAAAAAACACTCCAACTTTAAAAGTAACATTAACATTTTTAACATTTACAAAAAATAATAATAAATAAAAGTATTATGTCCATTTATGATGAAAAATGTCTATTTACATCTATCATTTTTCTTATTAATTTTATTCGTCGACAAATTGAACTTGTTAAATTTTTTCTTAAAAGTATAATGTATTAACGTAAATTTCAAAAGTTCATAGGTATTGTTGAAACATGATATTAATGATTCCGTCTATATATTAACGGTAAGGTAATTTTGAATTTGTTCTTTTTATAAAAAAAGTTTAAGATATTAACGAACATTAATACATTATACTTTACCGTTAATATATAGAAAGAAAAATTAAATAAGAACATTAATACATTAATACATTATAATGTATTTCAAAGTTTAATGGTATTTTTATTAATTTAATTTAATTTTTTTTTCCATTTTAAAATAAATTAGAGAAGGAATATTGAGAAGAGACGTGTTTGGAAGGAACTAACGAATTTGATTCAAAATTAGAATTTAAGAATGGTTTGAAAAATGGTATGAAATCAATAAAAGAAGGAAAAGCAATAATTATAATAATAAAGTGTTTTAGGTGAAAGTTGAAAACTGGGTAAAGTTACACTATTGTCCTTGGCCCTTTAAATTTTAATTGAATTTTTGTCAATATAATCCACCAATTCAAAATTAATTTCAAACTATTTATAAATTAAATTAAAATATCAAAACAATCCTGTCCATTTTAAAATAAAAAAGAATTTTTAAAAATGACTGACAACTTGACTAATCTAAATAGTCAAACCCGAATCATAAATATTAAATTAAAATATCTCTTTTTTTTTTTTTTTTGACATCAATAGGTTACAATCGGACTGATCCAACCCCACTTATAAAATTATTATGAAATTTAAATTATTAATGTAACATGTATTATAATTTTTTAAATAATTAAAAAAATAACTCGACCAAAATAAATGATTGAATTGGGTTAGGTTCAATCCAATGAACTCAAATTTTTTATAAGCGGACACAAATTAAATTCAAAATTAAATTCAAAATTTCTTACACTCCATCACCTACGAGTCTTCTAACATAAATTAAAATAAATAATTTAAGTCAATGCAAAAAACGTCTTAAATAAGAAAAAACATGAAAATTACATAATTGTCCCGTGACTTAAATTATTTGGAATAAAAATGGGAATTAATGTGAAAAATAGAATGGGCTTGAAGCAGAGAGGCCCAACAGAAAGGAATGGCAAAGGCAAAGTCGGCTAGAATTCTAAAACCCTAAGCCCATTTGTGATTTGTGATTTTTTATTTTTATTTTAAATTAAATTAAATTTAGTTTTGAACAAGAAGAAAAGAAAAAGAAAAATTTTAACCCTGAATTGAGGTTGTACGGCGAAAATTTTCCGGCGATTCACGGCACCAATTCTCTCGCCATCTTCTTCTTGCTTCCGCTTCGCGATTTGAGTTTCTGAAAACAAGCTGTTTCAATGTAAGTTTCTCCGTTTTCCATTAATACGTTTGTTAGTTTTGCTGGAAATTCTACTTTGTTTGGTCCTTCTCTAGACAGTCAGTCGAAATTTGTGTGCTGCAGCTTATATGAATGATGGATGATTTATTTATTTAGTTAGCATTGTGTTGGTCAGGAGCTAATGGATTTGATTTCTTGTTTTTTTTTTTTTTTTTTTTTTTTTTTTTTTTTCATTCACGCTGCTGGCCAAATTTTGTTTAGTTTGTCGTCTATGCCAATTCGATGAAGTATGCATTTGTTACATTACGTGTTAGAGATTTAGTTCCTTTTCTTCACATGCGAGAATCGATAGAATCTCTATCGGTATTTTGAAATGTGGAGCGTTCTTATTTTATTGTAATTGCAGTGAAATCTTCGAGCACTACTTTTTATGCATTGATTTCCGCTCCTCCACTAACAATTTAAATTGCTGTACAGTCGGAGCTCTTTTCAACTTGGTGGCTCGGTGGATATGGTTTCTGTTGGTTCGAAAGCTCTAGCTTCTAGGCGACATAGAAGCTCTATTTCAGTTGAAGATTGCTTAATGGGTGAGGATAAATCAACGTATAAAAGTGCGAGAAGGAAAAACGGCATGAGTAGGAAGGCTGAACGAGGAGGTCATGGTGGCTTTGATCGGAATGAGACCCGCCAGAACACGTTTGGGATGATAGATGGTGGAAGCCTGAACGCTGACAAAAGATTTTCGAAGATGAAAAGTACTTCCACACCTCAAACTTCATTCATTAGGTAGTGTTCCTCGTTTTACGGTAAACTTGTTTTTATTGGACATTCAATTAGCTCACAGTAGAGATTTTCTTTAATTTCGTGCATTTTTTAGCTCCTTATTCTCTACTATACTCATGAGGGAAGTGTCCTATAGGAAGCAGGTTGATCCCGAAACAACAAAATACTTCACAGAGATTTCTAATTTATTTGAAAGTGATACGGTTGATTTTGAAGAACGATCGGTTATATGTGGTAATGCTCTAGCGGAAGCTGAGGGGAAGGAATTTGAACTTGCCACTGATTATATCCTAAGTCACACTATGCAAAGTCTTCTTGAAGGCTGTAATGTTGATGACCTTTGCAATTTCCTCCATTGCTGTGCCAAGCAGTTTCCATCTATTGCCATGGATAGATCTGGCTCACATGTTGCTGAAACGGCTATCAAGTCTTTAGCTATGCACCTACAAGACAAAGATGTTTATCCTTTGGTTGAAGATACGTTAACTGCGATATGTAAGGTGTGAAGTTTTGGTCACTTGTTTTTTCCTAGCTTTTGGATGGTGAAGGTTCACTTTGTATTACTTTGTTTTTATATGCATACAAAGCATTTGAACTTTTCTTGCTTTAGGCATGAAGTTTCTTGATGGTCATAATCATTGACTTGGGTAATTAAGAATGTGCCTATTGCCTGTGTGTATTAGATTATATGCCTATACTTGTAGACAAGTAACCTTAGGCATATGATTGTTTTTCAGGAAATTGTATCCAATCCTCTGGATGTGATGTGTAACTGCCATGGTTCTCATGTTCTCCGTAGCCTTCTTCATCTCTGTAAAGGAGTAAGTCTAGAGTCTTCAGAGTTTCATAGCAGAAAATCATCTAAAGTGCTAGCAGAGCGGTTGAATATCAAGGCACCTCGGCCTAATGGAGATAGTGGATTCCATATAGGCTTCCCGGAATCACTGAAGTTGCTTGTCTTTGGGTTGCTAAAGGGTGCAAGAAAAGATGTCAGGATCCTGCAAGTTGATCAGTTCGGCAGTTTGGTTATTCAGGTTTTGTTTTATGAAATATACTATTATATTGTGGTTTCATCATTTTTTTTTAATTTTTTTATTTATGTTTTTAAGAATTTCAAGTTAACTAAGTATAGTTGGTTAGCTTCTATGATCATATATATCAGGCAACTCGATAGTTGACTTCTATGACCAATGTTTTAGGTGTATGGGTTATATATATTTAGTTATGTTTTGTTCTTATGCTTCCAAGAGGATGGAAGTGGCCTCTATGTCAATATTTGGCCACTAGCTGTTTAATTTCGATGGAAATGTATATTCGACAATGATCATTTCATTCGTTTCCAATCTTTCAATTGTTCTTCCCCTTCGTTTGGCAACTAAATAAATTCCACTTTCCACGCATGAAAATTCTAAAAACTTAAGCTAGAAATTGACTCTAGGCTTAATAAAAGGTGGAAGAAACGATTTACGATCATGTCTGGTTACTGTTAATATTAATGGATGATGGAGGGATATTGATCTTGTAAGAAGCACGCCAGAAGTGTTTTTGAGAACACTGTTTTTTTTAGCCTCTTTATTTATTAAATTCAGAGGCAGGTTTCTCGACTATTTTCTGGAATACTTGGTTGAAGTGAAATTGGGGGAAAAAAAATTTAACATGGTTCTTGATTGGGAGGAGGTTCTGGGAGTTGCATAGTATCTACTTCAATGCTTACTTTTTGGGCCGCCTTCTGCTTGTTTAGGAGATCTATCTCTCTCTCTTTTTCTCTAAAGGTTTATAATTGAGACCTTTTGTTGTAAATTTGGGTTTGGAGCTTCTCCTTTAGCATTGTCTTTTGACTATTTTTCAGATATAGATGCATTTCATTTGTATTCTTTTGTTGTTTTTGAACAAAGTTTTGTTTCTTTTATATGTAGTAATAAACTAATAAATTTAAATGGAGTTGTGACTCTGAGGTAAATGGTGGATTCTTTGAATGAAGTGATGCCGACCATTTATCTTTAATGGATTTGCACTTTTAGCACCTTCAAACTTTTAAGTTTACCAATGAATGCTTTAACTGGCTTCTTACCTTGTCTGTTTTTCAGCTTTCCCGTTAATTATGCTGAAGTAATTGATTTTTCACTACCTTTCAGACTATTCTGAAGTCATTGGTGGGGCAAGACGATGAGCTCAGTCATATAATTCCCATCCTCCTTGGCTGTAGCGAGAAAGATTCTGTTGAAGTAAATTATATACAAATATCTGTTGTTCGAGATGTTATAGATTTGATGAAAGAGACCGCCTTTAGTCATCTAATGGAGGTGAGATGTACAATCCTAGTTGGAGTTGCTTTTGAACTTATGGGAGTAAACTAGCATGCTATACATGTATTTAAGTACTTATAACTTTTCAATTTGTTTGCTTGATCATATTTGTCCAGTACCTAATAGTCTTTGATATTTTCTTTGTACTTGTAAAATTTGTACTGGTGGGATAATATTTGACCTTTTAAATTCAGCAGTCAGGTTTTACATGCCTTCCAAAGTCCCCAATCTATTTTGTTCAAGTTTATTTATTTCATAAGGCAGTTTTCAGTTTTTGGTTATTGGGACATTAAATAGACTTGATACAATTGAAAAATAGATAGGAAGAAGAAAAAAATGAGGCTTGAGAATGTGCAGAAGAAATGGTTACTTCTAGGGCCAAGTTCCATTTTTTGCACTTGAAATATATTTGTTCTGTAAAGTTAATTTGTATTTCTGGTGCATATATGAGATGGTTTTCATCAACAGTATTTTTTTCCCATACTCCAATCTCAGGAAAAAGAACAGTATTTTCTTAGGATTTGATGTACTGATTCTGGTAGCGTGAATTTGCAGGTGATTTTGGAAGTGGCTCCAGAAAACATATTCAATGAACTCTTCACAATAGTTTTCAAGAATTCATTGCTCGAGTTGTCATCTCATCCCTGTGGAAACTTCGCTGTCCAAGCGCTAATTTCTAACATAAAATATAAACATCAAGTATGTATTAGCATTTTTTTTTTGTTAAACTAAAAAAGAAGTATTAACGTCTTTTTACTTAATGAAATTGCAATGACATCTTATTTACATCCTTCCTCTCCTAGTCATTCTCACACACTAGGGTACACATGCAAATATGTGGCACGCAGTGCATCTTCAATAGTTTTCTACTATTGCAATACATAGACTAGGAACTTGTTGTGTCAGTACTTCCGAAGGAGTTGCTTTTTCGTGCTCATATTTTTTTTTTTCACCTAGATGGAGTTGCTATGGTCAGAAATTGGAACAAAAGTTGGAGATCTTCTTGATATGGGAAGGTCAGGAGTTGTCGCTTCTCTAATTGCTGCAAGTCAGAGGCTTCAAACACATGAGCAGAAGGTCTATTATTTAGTTTTTTTTATGCTTCAAAATTTTGACTTGTTATAAACATGTATTTGAATGTTGATGTGATCCTATTTGATTTGTTGTCTACTTTTCTAATTATGAATTGATGATATTTGACAGTGTTGTGAAGCTCTTGTTCGTGCTGTATGTTCAACTGATGAATCTCCAGGATGCATTATTCCTCGAATATTGTATGTTGACAGATATTTCTCATGCGGAGATAAAGCCAAATGGGATTCTCCTAGTGGAGTTAAAATACACGTCATGGGCTCTCTAATCCTGCAAACAGTTTTTCGTTATCGAAGTGTATGCTTTTTTTCCCTCCCAGATATTGCTGTTTATTTGATTTTGGAAGGGCAAACTAAACATTCACATTAAAGTTTATGCTCTTTTTTCCTCCCAGATATTGAAGTCATGCTTATTTGTGTTACTGTTGTTACTATTATTGATTTTATCTACTTTGTTCTTTGTAATTCTGTATTGTTTAATGAAATTCTATACCATTTATGCAATTTTGTGGTTCCTTATCCAAAACTTGGGTAAGGAACATTTTTCATGGAAGATTAATTACCTGGCTATATTATCCTAGTACAATTATCTCAAATTTGGACGGTTGTATAGTTTACATTCAATTTTGTCTGATGATGTGGAAAAAATTTACCCTTACATTGTTACTCCATAGTTTCTACAATCTAGATCAAAGGTTCTTGTTTGCAGGATGGGACCCACCTATTTACTTTGTAGTGTATATTGTGTAACCATTACTGCTAATTGACTGTGAAACAACGTGAATTGCATTAGACTTCCTGCTTAGATTTCATGAACTTTCTTGAACTATTTGCTTGGACAACACTTTTTGAGGTTTGATTTATTCTCAAGTCTGAAGGACCTAGCATTTCTATGTTTCAGGAACTGATTCAACTTTTCATTACAAGTATCACATCTATGGAATCCGATCATCTTCTTGAAGTAGCAAAAGACTCCAGTGGAGCTCGTGTTATTGAAGCTTTTTTAAATTCTGACGCCGCTGCAAAACTGAAGCGCAGATTAGTTATGAAGTATGTCATCGAACTATTTTGATGGCTTTTAATGTACAGAAAGTTTCCTTTCTCTATCATGTTTTCTATAATTTTTGTCTCCCTTTTGAACTAAGAGCTCCCGGCGGGACATCTATTTGAATGCTGATGCATGATCTTTAAAGTTCTAATTACATAGATTGTGTATGATAGTCTTGTTGGTCGGGAATAATCAATGAAGCATCAATCAGTTTGTTGGATATTTTCTTTATTAGTTTTGCACCCAATCAATGATAGCTTTTATATTCTCAACTGAAAGGCTACGAGGACATTTTGGAGAGCTTGCAATGCAGTCATCAAGTTCCTTTACAGTTGAAAAGTGCTATAATTCCAGTAACTTGTCACTACGGGAGGCCATTGTTTCTGAGTTGGCAGCTTTACAAAGTGATCTCTCCAAAACCAAGCAAGGACCTCATCTCTTGAGGAAGTTGGATGTTGAAGGGTATACAATTAATGCCTTTTATTTTATGGATATGATCTTGATCTGTTTCCTTCGTCATATGAGTTGGGGATGCATGTTTCATTTGGATTTTATTGATTTTTCTTTTTACTAATTATGCTTCATGTTAGATATGCATCCCGACCTGACCAATGGAGGTCAAAACAAGCATCAAGGGAATCAGCTTACAAAGAATTTCATGATACATTCGGGTCTGGAAGGTCCAAATCACTGAAGACTGAGTTCCTTGCCGATAGTTCGAAGCATACATCGCACCTAAAGGATGTGAAGACAATTCGGCAAGAGATTGAGCATCACGCAACTTCTGACATCCCTTTTCTATCAATGTCTGGCTTCAAGGGCAAGTCAGAAAAGGGCAAGCAGGGTGGTAAAACATATTCCAGACCTTCCACGGATAATAATATCTTTGATGGGAGAAAGAAAAGTTCCAAACGGAAACGGAATAACGATCAGTCTGAGAATGTTGAGGCAGGCAAAAGGAAACGGAATAACGATCAGTCTGAGAATGCTGAGGCAGGCAAAAGGAAACGGAAAGTATAGCTACGATCCCAAACCAATCCTTGTACACTGCAGCAGTCGCAAAAGCATTGACTGGCAAAAAAGTCTTCAAAAATAAGCTATAGAAAGTGCAGTAATTTGTAGCTTAGGAGTTTTCACCGGGAAAGTGGGAGCTTGATGATGATGAGGATTGTTTATTTTTAGATACAGTTTTTGGAGTTGTGGCATAGGCTTTCAAGCAATATAGAGGAAACTTCCCTTCTTTTTTTGGTGGGGTGGGAGAAGATATTCTGATGCAGCATATACCATACAAGATCTTGGAAGTGACCAGGCCAATATTAGAGAATTATGAGAGGTCAGTAATCAAAGCTTTCCTCTGGAAAATATGGTTCTTCCTGTCGGATATCTCTTGTATCTTTCTGCCAACCACACCTAAATTCACTGTCCAAGATTTTGCAGTCTATTAAGTGCAACAAGAGATGGCCACAACTCATTCTGAATCAAGTAAAATCTTGTCTTCCTCTGTTAATTTTGTTTTCAATTCCGTATTGCTTCATTAATTATGCAACTGTTTCGTCTTTTTAGATTCATGTCTCCTGATGCATTTGTAAGTTTGATGCCTCATATGTGGTCTTCAAATGTATTCAAAAGTCTTGTATTTTTATTATGAAACTATAGTCTTTGTCAACTTCGTGTAGAAAAGGAAATTTACTATAAAGTCAAGGTTGGTTAATTCTGCATTTCTGTTCTACAACTGAATTTGATAATGGTGACGCAATTCATTGTTGCTTTCATTTTTAGATTCACTTTTGTCTCTCCTGTCTCTGTCTCCGTGTACGAAGATCAACGTATTAATCCGGGTTAGTTAATTTCGATATTATTAATTCAAGTTGGATTAAGTTTGACATTTGAATATTTGATATTTCCTTTGTTGTATTCTGGTATCTGAGCGTTGGAGGAATAATTCAATCCTGGCAGCTAAAGACTATCGATTTTGAATTTTCATAGTAAACCATATTCGTTGTTCAAACTAGGTGGGGGAAATTTAATATCAATTAAGTTAATAATATTTGATTGATCCCTTGATGATACATTTTACACAGAACAAAGAAGGATGAACTTCATCCACTAGAACCCAATCTCTTGCATGAGAAGATGAACAAAACCCCTAAATTTGCACATTGAATATCATCCAAATAATTGTGCACAGGTTTTTCAATGGCAACAGCCGGACTATGGAGGTCACAGTCTCTGGCTTGGAACAAAGAATGATATGTAAGCTCTTACCCTTGACTCTTCTAACTTTTATATGTGCAAAAGATTTTAGAAACAAAGCCATTGATTCTTGTTCTTCTTTTTTTTAACTCTGCGCTCTCCCTGCTTGTTCAAGATTCAGGGAAGTGAGATTGTTGCCGACTCTTCTCTCTCTGCTCAGAAGCCTTTTCAACGTTTTCAATCTGGATGTCACCACTGATTTCATCTCTTCACCGGCGGAACGGCCGCTGGTGCCGGAGGACGATGAAGAGGGCTCGTTTGGAATGTCTATAACCACCATTCCATCTGCCCTTATGTTAGATGATGAAGAAGAGGAAGAGGAAGAGGAAGAAGAAGTTTGAGCTTCTTCCAAACAAACCCCTCTTGAACTTATCTGCATTTGATTCCCCCAAAACAGAATATTCGTAGGAAAAATAGGAGACTCCATTGAAGACCCAGATTCCAAATCCTCTGCAGAGTTCATCTCCGTGGGGATTGAGGATTTGGGAGCCACTGGATCTCTGCAGAGAGGGCAAGTGGAATTGGATTTGAACCACATGTCAATACAATCAACATGGAAGCCATGGTTGCACCTTGGAAGCAACCGAGCTTTCTCACCCTGAGCCAACTCCGACAAACACACAGCACATTCCAACCCCTCTTTGAAATCCTCCGGCGAGAACACCACTACCGGAATCAACCGGAGCACAGCGGCGTCCAGCCCTTTCGTTAATGTAGCTACAGCAGACTCCTGATCAGACCGACGCAGAACGGCAGAATCCGACGACGATTCATCAATGCGGGACAATAACCATCTGGAGTAAAGCTGTAAAATCAAAACAAACACAATCACCAAAAAGAGGATGAAAATGGCCGCCGCCATGATCTTCCCCATTAGCTCCATGGTAAGAGAGCCCTCGAATGACTTACTGATCCCCGATGCATGTTCTTCCATTGGCAAAATCTGGCAGCAGAACTCGAAGATTCAGTGAAAATGGGGAATGAAATTTGAGAATGGGAAGAAATGAGAGCTTTAAAGAAGGGAAATTGGGTTGAACGAAGACTTGTGGGGAGGGAGTGGTGGACTTTTTTGTGCTGAGAAAGTGGAAGAAAAATGGAAGTTTGTTTGTTAAGTAGGAGGACGGTTGAACGAACCAAAGTCTCAGCCTAAAGCCATCACGTCGTCTTCGGTTTCTCCGTGGAATTGCCCCTTGGACTGGGTCCATCTTTTTTGCCTGCTTTTTGGACCCAATTAATAAAGGATTTATACATTTATATTTCTAATATTCCAAAAGATATTGCAGGATACATGACTAAAGATGTCCGGGGACGAGGACGGGGACGGAAAAGCTTTTTTTGTCACCTATTTTTATTCATTTTTGCAGGGATCGGGTTTTTCATAGGTAATTTTTCGTTTGTTATTCTTTTAAAGTTTTCATTTTTTAATATAATCGAAAAAAATAAATCAATATGTTTCATAAGCAAATACGTATGTGTATATATAATGTTATCCTTGGCGTTTGGGCCCAAGAAGAAGCAACGTTAGAATGTCAAGCGGGTACTCGTCTAAACTAGGAATCTCTTTTATGCCTTCTTTATTCAGATTGATAAAGCATCTCTCTATATATGGCTTGTTGTCTGTCTATTGTTTGTTTTTTTTCTTATTTTAGATTTTGGGAGTTAAACTTTAAATTTTCAACTTCTAAAAATTCTAATATTATCATTAAATGGTAAAAAAAATAAGAATTCTCTTAATTTAAAAAAAAAAATCTAAAATATTCATCCACCTACTTTTGGGATGGGAATAATTAATAATTTGTTTCAAAATTAACTTTAAACGATCAAAAAAAAAAAAAAAAAAAACTATTTTACTCGAAAAAGAATTAATTATTTGTTTCAAAATTAGCTTAGAACTTTACTATTAACTCTTGTTAAAAAATAATTAGTAACGTTAATGCTATTTTTAAACATAATATTAACGATATTTCTTTAGAATTGAAAGATATTAATGATACAATTTTAAAACGCTAAATTAATAATTTTAGGTCCAATTTTAAAACTTTATTCTTCACATGTTCAAACTTAAAAATTTGTTTATTTTTAAATAAATAGCTATTTTTTTTTTAGAGTCTACCCATGTCAAAATTGATACATAGATTTTTTTTTTTTTTTTTTTTTTTAATTGAGTGTCTAAATAATTCTTTTATGAAAGTCTAAAAATACAATTAATATAATTATAAGTTTACACACTATGAATTAATACTTTACAAATGAATGTATCTAACAAATGTGGTCGTTACGATCGACCATTCAACCTTGAAGGAGATAATAAGGTAATTAAACAATGGAAAATACATCTCTATTCACATAGAAATCTCGAGTTCGATCACTGTACAAATCAACATTCTTGCACAAGGAACATCATCGTTACATTTGAATGATTAACAATGCTATCTACCATACTAAAGATTTCAAAGTCTTATCTAAATCCTGATCGTTAAGTTAAATACACGACAAAAATAAGAAAAAATGAGAGAAAATATGTATTTTTATTTTTTATTTGTTTATCAAAATAAATAAATAAGTAAAGGGAAGTAGGTTGCTTCAAGGTAATTATTGTGTAGACTTTGTATAGTAAAACTAAGACAAAAAACTTTTTTAAAATAAAAAATAATAATTAAAAAAAAAAAAACCCATTAATTTGTGTGGGCCCATTCACCCAGCACGCTCACATGGAACCAACCCCCTTCACCTACAATTTTTTAAATTATTATTATTTATTTTTAAAAACCTTTTTTTATTTCCTAATTTTCACACCTATATTCAAATTTCAAACCGTTGTGTTTTCCTTTTTTATTTTTTATTGGGTATTTATTAAAATTTTATTTAAAATGGATAATTTGAATTTTTGCAAATTAATTCAGTAAAACCACTTTAATCTTAATATGTAATAAAATCACATATCTTATAAAGAGATCTTGTCTATACTCATTCATAATTAATCATTATTAAAATTTAATGATTAAATAATACTGTTTATTTTGAATTATATATATATATATATATATATATATTATGTTGTCTCCGTTTTAAGGAAGCAATCTTTTTCTCTTTGTTTTATTTCAATCATTATTACAAATTTATCTCCTTTCATCATTCATCCAATTTTATTTATTTATAGGATTTATTGATAAAAAAAAAATATTTAAATTCTCACTTTCAGAGGGTCATTAAAATCCTACATGGGTAAAGTTTGAACAATGAAATTGTGAAATCGAGAGATACGTCAACACCCAGATCGTAAAAATACGATGACATATTTTTTTAAACGAGGCCCTCTATGAGCCACTAGTTCAGGTACAAGTTACTATCATTACCACCAGAACCTATTCTGATCCCGCTCATAATGATAAATCAAAAACAAAACCATGAGAATTTATGCTTACAGTGGACAATATCGTACTACTGTGGACGGACGTTGATTATTCTTATTAAATTATTTTAGGTATTAATTAAAAAAATAATAAAAAATTTAAAACTTAATTTATTGTGTTTGGCATCATTAGTATTAGAAGGGTTTGAGACCAAAATATTCTGTCATTCTCCTACTCCACCCACTCACCTCAATTATGACCCTATGACTTCAATTCTATTTATAGCCTTAGGTAAATTAAATTGCTTGAAAAATCATTACTTATATATATAATTATTTATTTAATTAAAAATATTTAAAAATAATAATGGAATTTCAATTTATTTATTTTTATTGAAAAACCATTGAGTGGCTATGCCTCATTTTATGGGAGTTGTTTGTCTGCTTACCAAACCACAAGTGGGCCGCTTAAGGCCCTTAAAAGGTTTGGGCCCAACTGCCTGTCCAAGAAGCCTGAATCGTTTGGTAAGCCCATTTAATGCCCGTGTCCCACGTAGGAGGTCCCATCAACTACAACACAGTCTTCTTGGGCTCGGGTTTCGTTTTGGGCTGGGCTGATGTAGGCCCAAAGTTGGATCACTTGGGTCTTGCTGGTCCATTAATTTGGGCTCTCATGGACCTGCAAGTTTTATATATGGGCCGGGCTTATTTTTAGTTCACTGGGCTTTTGAAAAGCCCAATATAATTTTTTAACATTTTTTAAAATTGTTGTAATGATATAGATTGATAATGTACCGATAGAGCCGGCTAAAGAATGTCGACCAAATTCTTTGATATCAAATGATAATTGCCAATTATGCTTGATTTTACAAAGTTAGAGATCCTTATAGGATCCTTGCAAACTTTCACAACGAAAGTTGACTTAATGAATGATTTCAACTGAGAGTTATTTAGAAGAATAAATAACTCTTAATCGAACTTAGAATCTATGATGGTCACTCGTAGATCTCAAGATAATTGACTCTAGAATTAGCTTGATCAAGACTAATCCAATAAATCAACTTTACTTCAAACTTAAAAGTAAGGTTTGAAATGTAAGATAACACCATAGGGTAAGAAAATAGAAGGTTGTTGTATTCCACTATAGTTTCCAAACTTAATATTACTTACCTTTAAATAGGACAAAAAAAATAATCGAAAAGATCAATAAAAAAAAAAATCTTCAAATCACTCTCGAATGTCAAGGGGTATTTATTGTCATTCTATTATTTTATTGATTTGATACTTAAATCTTCTTTGCCTTCTTCTTCAGGTATATCCAAGTGATTAGTGGTTTGATTCATATCATTAGGGCATTTTAGCCATGTAGACATGAGTTTAGTGACCAATCATACACCTCCGTATTGACACAACAATAATAGTAAATGCCTATCTAACATGAAAGTCATTAAAATGGGTTTGGAATGGACATGCAGCTACGGACAACACGTTTTGTATAAGCATGACCACGACATTTGACATGCCCCCACAGGCAACACGCCTTTGACAAGCATAACTATGATACTGAGCACCAAAAACACTGATCAGTTAGACTTCGACTTCATAACTTAATGCAGCTCAGCACCCCAAGTACTGAACGGGGCTAAGCGATCTGCCGAAGCTATGGGATGTAAAAATACATCAGTAGGGGAGCATTCCACCTTAGAGGGAAGCACCCACGCGAGCAGTAGTGGACGAAGTGGAAGCGAGAATGTCGGCTTAAGTAACGCAAACATTGGTGAGAATCCAATGCCCCGAAAACCTAAGGGTTCCTCTGCAAGGTTCGTCCACGAAGGGTGAGTCAGGGCCTAAGATCTAGCCGAAAGGCGTAGTCGATGGACAATAGGTGAATGTTCCTATACTACCACTTATTGGTCCCGAGGGACGGAGGAGGCTAGGTTAGGGGAAAGATGGTTGACTTTCTAAATTTCGATTTCAAAATTCAACCCAACTCAACTATCTCAAAACTCACCACTTGCCACGTCAACTTATTAACTTTCCACGCCCGTAGAAACAAAAAATTGAAATTTTTGGAGGGTAAAAGTGGAAAGAGGATGAAAATTGAAGGGCAAATTAGGAATTCAACATTTGATTTATAATAATAAAACTGATCCGGCCGAATTTTTCATCATCTGCGTTTTTGCAATTCTCGCAACAGCACGTTCAAGTTTCATTTCGTTCAGTTCTCTCGATAGTTTCCTCATTCGGATCAGAGTAATCAGGTTTCTTTCGAATTTACTCAGGGATTAGGGTTTATGTGAGAGAGGGAATTCGTGTGCGAACCAAGCATTTTCTCCATTGGAATTTTGTGACGATGAGAGCCAGATTGGTGGTGTTTCCAATCAGAGGAAGAAATTGGTGCTTCAGCAGATCCGTCGACCCTGCCGCCTCGGATTCTGCTTCTACTCAGGCTCCTTCCACTTTGAAAGATCTCTGGACCAAAATATCCTCGCCTTCTTCCTCCAAATCCGACGCTCTCTCCAGCAGTACCAGTAGTAGCAATGCGGAAATCGTTACCGATTTTATCTCTTTCAAGGTCCTTCATGCTCTTTTCAGTTTCGTCTTCTTTTGTTTTTTTTCTTCTGGTATTTGTTTTGATCCTGTCGAACATGGCGTTGACAATGACGTTCCGTTTATCAGATGAATAAGGCTTGGACTGCTCTGGAGAAGGCTCCTGATGGCTCGTTTAAGAATAAACTTCACGGGTGAAGTCTCGCAAATGCGATTTTATTCGTTTATGGCACATTTCTAGTGAAATAAACTAATACGCTCTTGATTTTCTTCCCGTAGGATCGGATTGAAGCTCTTATCTCGAGTTAAGCCGTCTGAGATATTCTTGAAGTCAATAACTAAAGATGTTACGAGCGTTGAAATAGCATATCCATCCAGGTTTCATCTCTTTCGCTTTGTTATTTTTAAAATAGTCGATATAACAATTCCGCCTGCTTCTTCTTCTTTGGCTACTTGAATCCAAACCTAGTAGGGCTTTTTTTTTTTCCCTTACCATATTACAATTTGTTATGTTATTTCACTGATTTCTTGCGACATTACAGTTTGAATCCACGGCTCGTTCGTAGGAGGTTAAGGCATATTGCCCTCAGGTGCATTTTCCCTTTTCCATCTGCCGAATTTAAGCTAACTAGCGATTCTCTCATTTTATTCTTTTTTCTTTGAAGCAATGTTCAACATTACACTTAGAATCCACGATTATTATTCTTTCAAGTCGTGAATCACAGTCCTAATAGGACCTTATCAGCTCAGCGTCCAATACTACTACTCTGTGGTTCCATGATAGAAAGCTTATATCATCTCAAGTCCTTTTTGTTTCCAGGAAGCTTTTCTTGTTGCAAAAGTTTGAACTATGCCCCTTATTGATGTGAACTTTCTGTATCTCATGACCAGGGGAACTGCCATCCACAAGAAACACTTCTATGGTTCAGTTTCGTTGCTTCCATTAGCAAGTGCATTCACTGTATGTTTGTGTCTATTTTTGAATATCAGCCTTACTTTTTTCTTGCATTGTTTGTACCATGTTGATGTTATGCTTTTGACACAACATGTACTGCAACATTTCAAGTTCCTTTTTACTTAATAAGTACATTTATATGTCTTCTCTTGACTTCTATCCTGGTTTGTCTTACGTAGATTTTGCCTCTGCCAAATATTCCATTCTTTTGGGTTTTGTTTCGCACATATTCTCATTGGCGAGCCCTAAAGGTACTTCTATACTGGATTTTGTCAGTGGCTTTTGGATATCATTTTTTTAGTAGTTGTTACTTGACCCTGGGGTTTTATAATTAGTTGAAGAGTTTTATATGTATCTAATGTTTCTGCTCCTTTTTTTTCTTCTTCTAAATGTATGCAAATATACACGCTTTTAGGGAAGTGAAATACTTCTTCAGTTGGTCTCTGATAGATCTTATTCGTGCAACTCATCCACTGATGGTACCAAAACTGTGAACACAGTCCAACAACATCCAGGTTCAACCTTGGTAAGTATAAAGTATTTTTATGTTTTCAGGTATTAGTAGATCTACACCTATATTCTTGATTGGAATTGGAAAAAGATATTTTTGGTAACCCGATAATTTTCCATATAACATATCTTTTTACCGATCAGTGGTGTGCCTATTGCATAGATAGTGCTTCGGTAATGAAATGGATAATTCATTTTGCATCTTGGTCATCCCGAGCTGTAACTTTATGAAGGAAAAGATTGACTATCACTCTGAGTGGAGTTAGATACTCTTTCCCTCATTTGCGTATCGCCCCATGTTTAAATATTGGTCGATGCCTATTTTTCTTTTCAGTTCAATCCTTGTATTTCTGCTTTCAATAGACTATGCATAGCATAAAACTGCAGTCTCTCTTACTTGGATTATGTTAATGGTGTCTAGGATCTGCAGCCATCAAAGGAACTCGACAAGTTTCTGAGCCAGATGGAGGGATCTGGTGATATAACTACTACAATTAAAGATATCTGCAAGATCTTTGATTTAAACATGAATAATGTTTTGAAGTACAAGGATAAAATGTGATGAGCGAGACCCCATCCATTTTCAGAAGGGGGAAAGGAAGGTGCAACATTAAAACAAAGGAGATGGTCTTTGATTGATATTCATGGGATGAGAGATTGATTTATGGAAGAAAATCATGAAAGATGAAATAACCTGAGCCAACATATGCTTGGACTAGTGGTATGTTATGCGTCTTAGAATTTACATTGTTCTTCCATTATAAAAGGAGGGAGGGAGGGAGTGCACAGCCTGATTCCCCAGTTTGGTGGCCTTTAATGTGTTGGGGCTAGTGTCATCTTATCCATCCCCAGGAACAAAGAATCAGATCCGTCTTAGTAAGAAATTCGAACAAACGAACGAACGAACAACACAAGTTCGTGTTCTCTTCTTTATGCAAATCAAATGTGGTTGGCACCAGATCCCACACTGGTTAGTAGCTTTTTTCTTTTTTGGTTAATCTTAGCTCTCATCTTTGCGCCATATCTTATTTAGTTCATCTGATTCGAAATGTTAAACAGACTATTTTGATCTAACATTTATATTTTAGGGAAAACAAATGTTGAGGTTACTATGAAGCCTGCTTGTCCCCCGACCTCCCTTTTCTTTCACTCATTTTACCTCTCACCACACACTACATATTCTAAATGATTCAACAATTTTGTTTTCTGTTTTTATACTTTTTGGTTTCTTGAAAAATAGAGTTGGTCCTGATTGATTTCCAAAAATACAATTTTTTTGTACCCTCTCAATCTCAAATGTTTAATGTTTACTTGAACATCATCTATTCTCTATTATATTCGTATTTTTCAAAAGTAGCTTTCTATTTTCCTTAACTTTCCTTTCTATACTTTCTTTTACTTAAAACTCATCTTCTGCTTTTCCATTTCTCCAAATTTCCCGTGTTCCCCTTTTTAACTTTAACAAAAAGAATGGTGTGTTCAATTTCTATTTTTAAAAACAGGGAACCAAAAATCAATGCCTTTTGTTTATTGAAATATAGAAAAGCAAACAAGTGTTCCATCCTAATTCCATTAACTAATTTTCCAATTAGCTATTTTTATGTTAATCATCATCCTTTCCTATTTTTGTTTATGAGAAAAAGAAGCTTTGCTTTGTTACTTTCCTGTTAACATTTTTGCCATATTCACCATCTTTCTAATTTTGTTAATTTAAAAGGAACTCCAGCGAACACCCAAATTAGTCTATTTAATTCCATTTATGCTAATAAGAATAATAGAATAGGAAACACCAAAATTAGTCTATTTGATTCCATTTATGCTAAGAATAATAGAATAGGAATCCATTTATGCTAAGAATAGTAGAATAGGAATTTCGAATGAAGGGTTAGAAAATGATTTGTAGTATTTCACAAAAGAATTAAAATTGGTTTTTTCTTTTTTTTCTTTTTTGAATAGAAACAGTAGAAAATTTATAAACAAAACGCTTGAGAAATTGTATTGGAGGCTACCAAATATGACAAAACAAAGACAAGAAGAAATATGAAGAATATGAGGAACCGTAAGATTTGAATTAGACAACAAGCTTTGTGAACAATAATAAATAGGAGACAAAATAATTGAAGTTAACAGCAAAGTGTACCAACAAACTGAATAAATCTCCACCAATTTCTAATCCTATTTTCTATCAAAATTCTATACCTAACAACATCATCCTTCTCTTTGTAATATTAACAGACAACATTATTATCGCCATTTGCAATTCCTGTTTTACCCCCCCACCCCTCCTTTCCTAATACAATCTCCCAACTTTTTCTGTATAAAGAAGTGTTGTTTATGGTGTATCCTCCCCACCCATGTCCCCCCCTCCTCTGGGAGACGCTGCTGCGTTATCATTTCCATATGTTCTCTTACTCATGTTAGCTCGCTGGACAAGTCGAACCAATGCTTCCACCACTTCCGACATTGGAGGTCTGAACTCTGGTTCGGTCTGTCGTAAGATAGACAAAGGGTCTTTTAATCATCCAGAACTTTAACACAAGATTAGTACGAGTTATTATTTGAAACGAAATCGAGTCTTTATCACAGAAATATGTTATTACCTGGACGCAAAGTGCAATCACATCTGCAAATCGGGAGAGAGATTTAACTGGATATAGTCCTTGGAGTTCTGGATCCACCATCTTGGTCAACGCATCAATGTCATGAAGCTGGGGTGTAGCCCATCGAACCAAGGATTGCTCGGTCCTTGGTCTTGAACTGAATGACAACAAAATCGAAATGGAAGTGTATGATAAGAAGATGAAGGAAGACAAATGGCAAGTCGACTAACTCCCAAGACCAAACATATTTTTTGAAGTGCATTACAAATTCACCTGTCGAATGGTTTGCGCCCAGTCAACAGTTCCAACATGACTACTCCAAAGCTGTAGACATCGCTTTTCAGCGTATAAAGGCCAGACATCGTGACCTCGGGGGCAGTGTATCCTGAACTTGCATTGTGATCCAGTGCCTGCACGTTATAAGATATGAGTTGATCACTGTTACAGTATCTAAAAGAAAGATTCATCAAGTTCAAGATTTGACCTGATCTGCATTTGGTACAAAGCTTTCCAGTCCAGAATCAGAGACGTGGGGGCTGAGTTCCGCATCCAGCAGTATGTTAGCAGACTTGATGTTTCTATGAACAATTGATGGGGAGCAAACTTCATGAAGATACCTGAAAAGTTTCTCGATAAGTACTGTCATTCTATCGAACAAATGAGAAACATCGTCAACTATTTTCCCACTAGACCTATACTTCAGAGGTCCATGCTCGAACGGAATTACTCATCCGGAATCTAGAACTTGCTTAGTAAATAGAAATCAAATTAAAACGATAAAATTGGCAACCTAGTATAATTAAAGAGTCAATTTAACAAGGCTCGGAGTCAACGTACTCTAGTGCACGGGCTGTTCCCAAAGCAATCTTAACACGACTATTCCATATCAGTGGCTGGTTGTATTCGTCTGAATGATGCAAGAAATCATAAAGCGAGCCATTTTTATGGAACTCATACACAAGCAAATGCTGCCCATGCTCAGAGCAATAACCCACGAGCTCGGTTATATTGGGATGGTGTAACTCAGAGACTTTCGAAACAATGTCGGTGAAATCTTCAGATAAATCCCCAGGTAGTACAGCCGAATTGATTTTTTTCACGGCAAGAATCTGCATTGCAAAACATTACGAAAACTAGGATGAGTAGATATTATATTTTTCTCTACTTAGTCTGATATGAAGAATTGAGTTAGGAAGTAACCTTCCCGTCATCAAACTCAGCCCGATAAACACGTCCAAACGATCCCTCACCAAGAAGATTTTCAAAATTGAAGCTACCAGTAGCCAATTGCAGGTCTGCTATCGAATATGACTTTACATTAATAGGAGCTGCACTAGCCTTCTTGACAACAGCTCTTTTAGCAAAGTCGTCTTCATCAAGTGATTTATGACGATCACTAGGAGGGGGTTTGAGATTAATTGCAGCAGAAGTATCAAATGATGTTGGATAAAATGTGGAGGAAGTTTCTTCGGACTTTATTTCTGCATTTCAATGTTTCAAAGGATTGGTTAATGTTAAACGTACGTCTTAATGCATAAAATCCCAACTTTACGCGATCATACGAAAACAGGCAACAAATAACATCAAATTCTGAGATGAGAATATGAAAAATAGTGTATAAGATGACCTTGTGCTGGAGTCATTTGACGAGGTTGCGGGGGTTGATTGTCGAGCTTTTCAATGTCTGCAGATGATGATCTCCTGGATCTCTTCCTAACAATGAAGAATGCTACTACAGCTCCAACGACGAGCACAGAGATGATAATTCCTGCAATGGCACCACCACTAATTCCTGATTTCTGACCTTCACCAGAACCACCATTTGATGGACTATTGCCACCAGAATCGTGATTTCGGTTCCTTCTAGTTGCCGGAGGTGTACCAGGAGGAGGAGGGGGTGCAGGACCTGAGTTCCAGGAGTTGCCATTTGTCCTGATAAAATCATCAATCATATAGAAGTCTTATGGAGTAATATGTATATATACCAGACAATGATAATGTTAGATATACTCACTGAAGATTGATGCTTTTCAGTTGCTCAGGGATCCAGCCAGAGAAACGGTTGTTTTCAACGTTCCTTACAAATTAAAAACCGATACATTCAATAAGAGGGGGGGGGGAAGATGCATCTCTTCCATGTTAACTTAAAATGCTTTAAACTCACAGGTTATCAAGAGGAAGATTTGCAAGGACGTTAATTGTGCCAGTGAACTGATTGTTTTGCAAATTCCTAAAAGTTAAACCAATGGAATTAGAAAAAAGAACAATACTAATTAAGGTGTGAGTACCATCGGAACTAATTCGGTGAAGACTTACATAGTGCTGATGCTCGAAAGCGAGCTAAAACTCTGAGGCAGTTCGCCTGACATAGCATTGAAAGACAGATCCCTGATTCAAATACGAAATTTGAATGGATAGTCACCAGGTGGGCTACAATAAATTCGAACATTTTCATGCTTTGTCTCGAAAAATATTTTTCAGCAAGTGAGAAGACAATTCGTGATGGACATTATTGTAAATTTCTCATTTTCAATTTGTCCAACTATAGATGAAATGTCATTAAATAAAATGGGCATAGAATTTAGCAGGGTGAAAGAAAAGTTTCAAAACTGTTTGGCCCACCAAGTATAAAATGTCAATATAAGACAAGTAAACAGGAGTTGAATGGAGAGTATTTAAAATAGTCTCGGCTGAAAATTATTTGGTCGGCTCAATTCAGCAGCCGTTCGATCCTCATAATCCGTATAGAATAAGTAGGGGACGATATCTTACAATGTGGATAGGGAAGTAAGCTGCCCATACATATCAATCAATGGATTCTGAAGCTGATTATGACTGAGATTTCTACAATTTCAACAAATAAGGGAAAGCATCAATAAAAGCTAAATTCTCTGTAAAGCAAACATACCATGAAAAACTGCTTACAGGTATCGAAGAGTTGTCATCTGTGAAATGGAATAAGGGATGCCTTCAGTGAAGCTGTTTTGAGCAAGATTTCTGCAGATAGAAGAAGTTGTAGTCATCAAACACAAATGCTACAAGCCATTCGAACAATTCACAAGCTTAAGCCTATGGGAGATCATTTCATCAGACAAATTTGTTTCTGTATTCTTTTGGTTGAAAAACCTGTCTGTCCTTAATTATTAACTTTCTTTCGTGGCCATACACAATCTCTATCTTATGTACATAGTTTCGGACCTTCGGAACACAGGGTTAGGCTTATTTCCTAGTAAGTAAAACATAGCAAGAACAAAAACAAAGTCCCAGAAGAGAAGTTGCATATGAATCATACAGTCTCTGCAGGAATGGTGGAAGTTGGTAGACTATATTGCCTCCAATATTGTTATTGCTCATATCTCTGCAGCATCATAGAATTAACCACATCAATAAACACACAGAGAAGAAACCATTTGAAGTCCACAACAAGGTTATTGACCTTACAGGTTGGTTAACGATGTCAAACTTGCGAGTTGGTATCCCATCGATCCACTGAGAGCGAGGCCAGACAAGTTTCTAACAAAATCAAAATGCAACCATTCATCAGAGCAGACATCGTATTGAATGGGGAACATGAACAGCATAATAAATTAGGGTTGGCAAAATTACATTTCTGTAACCCGTGTGCCAGAGCAAGTAATCCCTTTCCATGATTGTCCACATGGATCATCGCCATTAGCATTCCACTGGGTTAACTGAGGGGGCGAGTTCAAGCTGGTATACAAAACTCTTAAAGCAGAGGCTGTACAACAAAATCATTAAATTCTACACTCGAGCAGTGCGAGTAACGATTGCAATCAGTAATCAAATATCCACATCGCTAAAAAGTCTCACAAATCTATTACACCGTCAAAAACAACCAATTTCTTTCCAAAGAACTACAAAAATCTTCACATCAGAAGAATGTACTGCAAAAAATAAACAGCTATTGCGAGAATCTAATCATGCGGAAGTAAAGAAAAAACGCAAAGAAAATAAGAGTAGAAACAAAGGGGCAAAAGTGAAAAGGAAGAAGCAGCTAACCATCTGATGGATCTGTGGCAGCTTCAATGGAGGTAAGCTTCAACCCCAGAATGCAAAGAACGATGAGAGAAACCATCTCCATCCACCTCCAATTCATTGTCTTCTCTCTACTCCCTAAACCCATCGTCCTCCCTCTCTGCACAGAACAGGAATCATATGAGCGCCTCAAATCAATCACCCAGTTTTCCCCCATGGAAAAAGGTTATCTAATTTTGAACTCTCTACGGCCACGCTCAAGTGAAGCTGGCAGGCACGACAATTCAGGAAGAATCAAAAGCCACAGAAAGAGCACAGTTTTATTTTAGTTTATTGATATATATATATATATTAAAAAAATGGAAACCAAAAAAACTGTGCACGCAATTAAATTTGTTTATATATAGAGTTAGTGAAAAGACAAAAGTAGCCCTGGTAGGTGCCACTGATCTAGACTCATTGCAGGAGTCGTAGATTGAATGGAAGCTAACCTTTTAAGAAAATAAAGTGAGAAACGGTCTCTATCATATCGATTTTTTTTTTTTTTTTTTTTTTTTTTTTTTTTTTTTTTAGTTTAAAATGTCTTTTAAAATATTTTAACTTCAATATTAAGCATTAAATTTCTAGTTTTTAACTTTTAAAAAAATTAGCTGGTTTCCTATTTTTTCTACCATATATATCGTTTTTTTTTTTTAAGAAAATACTTTAATTCATAGTCAAATTCTAAAAATTAATTTTCAAATATTACTTTTTATTTTTCATTTTTATTAAATGTGTGTATATGTATTTTTTAATTTATAGAAGTTAGCAGAATTGGTAAGCAAGATGTCATTGTGTGAAACCCATTAGTAAGTAATGTTGGGTTTGGTGTTGTGTGAAGCGTGATAGATGTTTCTTTCATTGTTTGTTAGAACATGACTTGGATGAAAGTGGAAGGAAGGCAAAGAAGCTCATATACCATTTCGCAACGCCAAAGCATCAACAAACTTTGCTTAAATATATTCTTTATCTTCATAATTTTTTTTCTAAATTTTTTATTAATCAGTGTTATTAGATGAACACGACTCTCCATAATGGTATGATATTGTCCACTTTGAGCATAAGTTCTCATAGTTTTGCTTTGAGCTTTCCCAAAAGGCTTTAGAGAGAGTATTAATTAATTATAAACCTATGATCATTCCCTAAATCAGGCCATGTGAGACTTTCATCATCTAACACTTGTAATTAATTTTATAAATGTGACATTGAATTCTTAATATCCTAATTTCTATTGAAATTTTCATTAAATTGAACCTCTCATTGAAGATGACGGAAGAGTGAGTCCAATGTGGAAGATCATAAATTTATGAATGAGAAATTCTATCTCTATTGGTTGAAGCCTTTTAGAGAAGCCTAAAGCAAAGACAAGAGAGCTTATACTTAAAGTGGACAATATCATACCATCTTGGAGAGTGTGATTCTTATATGTACATACATACATATTCTCACAATCTATAGAATTTTAATAGCTAAGAGTCTTTTAAGTATCATATTTCTAAAAGTTTAGGAATTAAATAAAAAGTCAAAATATTATCATAACTGGGCAGAAAAAAGAAACAACAAACATATTCTTAGGAAATTTCTATTGCTTGATCAGTGCCGTTTCCTTTCAATTCACTTCACTCAATTTGTTTCTATGGGTCAATAAGTCAAATTAAAGGAATCTAGGGTTTACGTCACGTCAACTTGTATGCTGACACTAGTTTCTTTTTACTACAACTAATTCAGAGATTTTTAGAAACTTTAGAGATTTTTTTTTAATTTTTTTTTAATTTTTTGTAAAATAATTACACATTACAAGTTAATATGAAATAGATTATAAAAATAGAGTAGATTTAGATTATAAACTAATTTAAATGAGATCCCAGGTTAGTTGGAGATGGAGAGAATGATGAAATATTATTTATAATAAAGTATAAACTTCTTAGTAAACTAGTTTCAAAAGTTTAGAAGAAAAATTTTAAAAAAAAAAAATACAAAGAAGATAATTTCTTCTAGCAGTGAACTTAAACTCTTAAAAAAACATTAATCTCTAATTAAACGGTATGCAATTGTCGAGAAATAGATTTAACAAGTATGAGGTTATATGATCTCCTTTTAAGATGATTTTTTTTTTTTTCCTTTCACAAAACCATTATAGATATATTGTTTCAGTCCATAAAATTTGTTAGCAAATCAGGATTTTGGCCTGTTTAAGATTCAACTAAAAAAACTAAATGATGGACTATAATCGGTAATTCAACTGCCTCCTTGGCGCCTACAATCCTAACCCTCACTTAGCAGTTAGAAAACTGAAAGAATGAATAGAAATGGCTTTCGACTTTCTCTCGAAATGCTTATAATAAAATGAATGAGAGTGTTAGACAAACACAACTCTCCATAATGGTATGATATTGTCCACTTTGACTTTGCTTTGGGCTTTCTCAAAAGGTCTCATTCCAATGGAGAGAGTATTTTTTGTTTATAAATCCATGATCATTCCCTAAATTAGCCGATGAAGAACTTTCATCATCCAACAAGAAATTCCCATAATAGAGTCGGAAAAAAATATATGCATATATTTCTAGAATATATTACTTCTTAATGTTTCTAGAAAAAATACCTCTGTAGTTTGACGCTTTGGGAGCGAGTCACGGTGCAGGATGAGCACGATTTCTTTTCCCTTAACCGAGTCAATGCCAGCTTGAGTTTTTCTGGTGACCACGATCTTTTGACTCTGTTTTTATAATCTGTTTCCTGTGAAAAGTCAGAACTTTAGCCCAGACTTTGAACTAGACACGGGCATCCATATTTACAGCCAAATACCCAAATCATGGGATTCCCATTTCTCTTCTACTGGGAGAAGATATGTAACTTATTCTGGAATCTCCAAGCGCAAATTACAAAACAAAAGCTTTCCAAAAGAATAAAGAGAATAGAGTGAGAGAGAGAGAGAGTCCCACAATCTGAGTGATATCCGTGATCAAAGAAGATCACTTGATAAGTATGTACTACAAAAGTTCGAAAATGGGGATATACGCCTACATGTGACCAACGGTGCCTAGCTTTGTCATTATTAATATTGTTGTTGTTTAATGACTGGCGTTTACAATTCAGCTTAATAATTAGTTCTAGAAGTTATCTTCATATAAATGTTAGGAATCACGAATCTCCACAATGGTATGATATTATTCACTTTGAGTATAAGCTCTTGTGGCTATGCTTTGGACTTCCCCAAAAGGCCTCATTATCAACGGAGATAGTATTCCTCACTTATAATAAACCCATGATCTTCCACTAAGGTGGGGCTCACTCCCAATAATCCTAAACAATAAATGCCAATCACAAAAACATGGAAATATTCCATAAAAGATCGGACAAAAAGGTTTGATCAAGTGAACAGCATCTTACTGAATTACCCAGCCCCATGTTTTCCGTAGAGACCATGGAGATTTTACTATTCAGAAAGTTTTCGGTTGATTTATATTGGCTTCTCTTGGTGTAAATTTTCTCCTCATTTATGTGGCAATAGCCTTAAAATTCTCATTGATACCTGGGACGGTCTTATGTAATTTGTGGCATCCTTTGCCTCTCATGTACATTTCATACTCTCAATAAAATGAAGTTATCCTTAAAAAAAGAGAGAAATCAGATTAAGGAAGAGAGAGACAGTTTCCAGTTAGCTGCCCAATCTTGGCCTCGTACCTAACAAAGTAGACGCTTCCCCCCTGTCACTGTCAAGTTCTACAAGCCAAAATTAGAAGGATACATAGAACTTAGGAATATGAAGCAGGAAGTTTCTCCCTCTCATAGCTATCTAGACCACACCAATGATGATAAGGGGAAGACAATGAACCTGCCCTCTGCTCACTGCCAGTTAACTTTAACTTCTAAGCATCACTCAAGTTAGATGCTACTTCAAATTTAATGATTTTCAGATGTATAAATGACTTAAAGACGAAACTGCATAATCAAGAAGTATGGACCCATCTCTGCCAATGCCACTAGCGGGGAAAGCAAGCTAAATGATTGCACAAACAGCAATTAAGAAGGACAAATACGTTACTGAAACAAATATCATAACAGTCTCGTAGGAGGGTTGAGTACTGGTTGCTGAGTAGCTTGTTGACACGCCAAATAAGCATGCAACCAATAGGTGATATGAAAAACCGATTCCCAGTAACTATATTTTCAGCTCTCGACATTCTGGATATCACACACGCATGCAGTTTGTTAGACGAACACGACTCTCCACAATAGAATGATATTGTCCACTTTGAGCATAAGCTCTCATGGCTTTGCTTTGGGCTTCCCCAAAAGGCCTCATACCAATGGAGAGAGTATTCTTTGTTTATAAACCCATAATCATTCCCTAAATTAGCCGATGTGGGACTTCCATCATCCAACACAGCTTACCAACGGAGCAATCACAGAAGCACGGTAAAGAGCTTCATAGAATATTTAACTGAGCTTCAGAAATTGCAATGGTTCCTAGTGGGTTAAAGCATACAGGGGCAAGTAGACATTCCCAGGGAATTTTCTCACGCCAACGGTTAAGAGGGAATCTTAGGGCCACTTTTGTTTTTGGAATGTAGTCACTCTAATTGGAAGCCAGTTCTCATGTTCTTGCCTTGCCCGTGATGGTTTATTTAATCATTTAATGAGAAAACTATTGTGATTATCAGAATCGCGAAAGGAGGGAAATTATACTTGCACGTCAACTTTAGGAGCACATAAACAGACCTTAAAACACTTGAAATAGCAGCAATGATAGTAAGCTAAGTTCAAACAACAAACAAGGGCATAAAGAAATATGTTGGCGAGACAACAGAAAATTTTATAAAAAGCAAACTGTACGACAATACAAAACTGGCCAGTTTTTTAAAGGTTTTTGAGAAAATGCGACAGAACGTGCTGCAAATCCAAGTTCGCTAGTTCTATTGGAAAAGTAGATCATGAGTAGGCGTAGAGCAGAATCGAGAAGGGAAGCATCTTTAACAAAATGTATTTGACCACGAGCTTGGAGACAACAGAGACGAGTACACCGAATCTAGGTTTATTTAAGACTTCACAAGTAGCAAAAACTACCTTGGTAAAGATTTTAGCATCTATAATACATTAGTACATTCCTCTTTCAGGTTGTGATCTCATACACCTAGTTTCCACTTCAAAACATGCCTATTCAGTTCTTGTATCGATAAACTAGTTCAAATATGTTTCCAATTAAATTAGAAAAGCAACTTACTAGCGCGATTTTCGTAACGTTAGCAACCTATGAGTTTCAAACTAAGAAGAAGCAAGTACGAGTTCACAGTGAACCATCAATTGACTTTCAGGCAACCGATCGCCAATCGCAATATAACAGCATCACAATCTATATTCAAAACTTACATTTAAACGAATTATAAACACTAGCATCAAACGGAAATGCAATTTCAATGACGTACCTCTCGCGAAAAGACCGACAGCAACAAGGCGACATGCTGAAAAGCAGTAAGGATAAACCATTCGCTCTTCTATCAGCAATCTCCAAACAGAAAAACAATTCCGATGACAATGTAAGAATCCGGATTTCCCTCCCGGCAGGAGAAAAGAACCGTTCGCCAAATATCGCCTCTCAAACTCTCTTCCAATTCCCGCCATCCTCTTCGACTCTCGTAATGGCGCCATTCGGAACCTGGAGGAAAAGGCCACCGACTTCGGTTGTAATACTCATGGGCCGGGCTTGAGTTTGTAATGTTGGGCCTCGGTCCATAATATCCTAAACCCAAACCCAATTGTTCGAATTTAGATAATAAATAATAAAAAGTAATTATAAAACTAAATAAAATAAAATAAATAGTAAAAATATATATTTTAAAAACTTCAATAATCCATCCCTCTATTAAATCCATAAAATTTTCATTTATTTCAACTCAATCCAACCCAAATAATTTCATAACCCAATTTCACACTGTTTGTTTGATTTGAATTAGGTTGTTCGAATTTTTCCAGTCATCAATTTCATAACCCAACTAAAACCTTATTTAAAATCATGTTTTATATTAACGTGCTAGTGTATATCACGTCCATTATATTTTCAAAAATAAATAAGACTCCCTAAGTCCTATTGTTGGAAAGACTCGGCTTCAAAATTGTACGGGGAGCTTCCCCCTCGTAAGACTCCTTTAGTAATGGAGGTAGGCCCAACCTAAGCTTGTGCCATTAAGGTTGTTATACACGAATGAAAGAAAAAAAAAAAACAATGTTCCCTAAACAACTTAAAAGCTTGCCCAAGCGCCGTTTGGAGAATGAACACACACACGTATATACACAGAGGCACGACTTAGTTGGTTATTATCTCAATTCACATAAGATTTGGACCAGGGGGTTGGGTTAGGTCTTTGAAGGTGGACTCGAACCGCTGACATCCGCCATTAAGCTTGTGCCATTAAGGTTGTTATACACGAACCAAAGAAAAAAATAACAATGTTCCCTTAACAACCTAAAAGCTTGCCCACGAGCCGTTTGGAGAGTGAATATATATATATTTTATTGAGGTACGACTTAGTTGGTTATTATCTCAATTCAGATAAGATTTGGACCATGGGGTTGGGTTAAGTCTTTGAAGGTGGACTCGAACCATTGATATCCACCATTAAACTTGTGCCATTAAGGTTATACATGAACGAAAGAAAAAAAAAAAAAAAAAAAACAATGTTCCCTAAATAACCTAAAAACTTTCCCACGTGCCGTTTGGAGAATGAACATATATATACACACAGAGGCACAACTTAGTCGGTTATTATCTCAATTTAGATAAGATTTGGACCAGGGGGTTGGATTAGGTCTTTGAAGGTGGACTCGAACGACTGACAGCCGCCATAGGATAAACCACTACCTCTTAGGTCTACGACTGATTCTACCACAGAGGCTAACGATAGACAATAACTCTCTCCGAACACAGCTTACAACTTTTACGGAGCACTATTATATTTAAAAAATATATAAAAAAAATCCTCACAAATAAAAGATATGGAGGTAGATTAGTATCAAACCGTGTACATCTCCTAGGAAGAATAGAATAGAAGAAACCCAAGAGAATCACAAGGATCAAGACACAGCTGGCTAAAAACTGATACATTAAAACGCTGCGTTTGATGAAGAGGGGAAACTTCCCAACCAAACCAAGGCCTGTCCTTCCCCGCCCTTTGAAATTCCCAATTCCCCTCGTGTCCCCCAACCCCCCTCCCCACGTTCCTTTCAGATCCAAAGAGAATTTCCCACTAGGATCTAAGTTTATTTATTTATTTATTTATTTATTTATTATTATTATTTATACTTTCGGTAGCGTTTGCGTATAAAAGCGTGGGTGGATTCATATCATAGGTCAAAGGAAGAAAAACATAAAAATGGAATCGGCGAAGAGATCAACAGGGCGGCGACATGGATTTTCACGGCGGTGCGCGGCGTTGGTGAAGGAGCAGCGCGCGCGTGTCTACATACTGCGCCGTTGCGCCACCATGCTTCTTTGTTGGTACATTCACGGAGATGACTGATCTTCCACCTCTGTTCTTCTTCACTGTTTTTTTACTGCACCTTGTTTTTTTACTGCTTGGTAGGGTAAGTTTGTTTTTTACCCAATAATTGGTTGGGGGATTCAATTTTCACCAAGCAGTCCTTTTTCTTTCTTTCTTCTACCTAAGACTTTTTATTTATTTTTATTTTTTTATTAGAGAAATAATCATAACAATAATTAATAGGATAAATTGAAGTTTATATTTATTTCTTCTATCAATTTTCCTTTAGATAGTTTTTTTTTTCAGTTTAATAGCGAGCTGTGTAAAGTTTTAACCAGTTAAAAATGAGTTAAATATTAATTAAAAAAATAAATATTTAATTACCAAATTGTCCTTTTAAAAAATAATTTATTTATTGAATAATTAATTACATAATATAATTGCTTGAAGTTTAATTATGACTTATTTTTATTTACACGCAATCTCAAATGTCCAAAATGGAAGGATTTGGTTGGAAAATAAGTTCTACACGATATTTTTCAATAAATAAATATTTTAGTAAATTTTTAATTGAGACTTTTAAGCTACAGATTAAGGTAAAGCTTGTGAAGAACAGGCGCTTAAAAACCATTTCAAACGGCGTCGTTGTGCTCAATTTCGTGGATATGTGGAGCCTATTATAAAAAATTAATTTCGTGGATCTGTATACTATGGCATATGCATGGTATAGTTGTATTGTAAAAGGTCTCATACCAATGTAGATGCATTTTTTAATTATAAACTCATAATTATTCCTTAAATTAGCCGATGTGTAACTTTCATCCAACATTTATGACCCAAAATTTTCCACTTAATTTAAGGTCGGTACTGTATACAGATCATAAACATTGAATGCAGAAATATTTCATTTAAACTTTTATAAAACATAACCTTAAACTTAAAACACAGTCATGTACTTACTTGCTTCGAAAACACCTCTAAAAAAATAACCCAACAAAAGATTAAATAAAATAAATAGACGTTAAATTAAAAAAAAAAATCTTATCCTAGTCGAAGTTTAAGAAAATAAATACAACTATACTATGCATATGCCATAGTCTCGAGTTGTGTGTGTCATCCTTGCGCAGGGGCCATGCTAATCTTCTCTGTATCGTTCCAGTTTTACCGGATGTCCCCTTACACTGTCTATAGGATAAAGCATACATGTTATAGTAAAATGAGAAGGAGGATAATAGACCACATAGAGTATGTCACCTTTCGGGAGACTGTTAGGGCTAGGTCAACTTCCCTAGTAGTTATATATAATAGAAAACAGACTCCACGATGTAGGACAACAGATCAGAGTTGGAAATACGATGACATACACTAAGACTAGGATGCAATTGTAACCGCCAAAACCCACCACTAGCAGATATTTGTCCGCTTTGGCCCATTACATATCGTCGTTAGCTTGACAATTTTAAAACGAGTCTATTAGAGAGAGGTTTTCACACCCTTACAAGGAATATTTTGTCCCCCTTTCCAACTGAAGTGGGATCTCACAATCCTAACATGGAATCAAAGCCATGCCCTTAAGTTCGCCATGTCAATAGAATTCTCTCGAACAAAGAAGTGTGGGTCTCGAAGGTGTAGTCAAAAGTGACTCAAGTGTTGAACAAATGGTGTACTTTGTTCGAGAGCTCTAGAGAAGGAGTTGAGCCTCGATTAAGGGGAGACTATTCGAGGGCTCCATAGGCTTTAGGGGAGGCTCTTGGTGTATTTTGTTAGAGGGGAAGATTGTTGAGAGAGAAGTCGCACATGAGCTAATTAAGGGGTGGATCATGAGTTTATAGATAAGGAATACATCTTCATGGGAACAAAGCCATTTTGGAAATAAAAAGCAAGGCCATGAGAGCTTATGTTCAAAATGGACAATATCATATTATTGTAGAAGCCCTTATAGCTCAGTGGTAAAGCATCAGTCTTGTAAACTGATGGTCCGTAGTTCAATCCAACGTGGGGGCTCCATTGATATGGGGCATTTATATTCAAAGTGGATAATATTATACCATTGTAGAAGCCCTTATAGCTCAATGGTAGAGTGTCAGTCTTGTAAACTGAAGGTCTGTAGTTCAATCCTGCGTGGGGGCAAAACATTTTGTGAAATTTATAATAACTGACATCCTCATTGATATGAGGCCTTTATGCTCAAAGTGGATAATATCATACCGTTGTAGAAGCCCTTATAGCTCAGTGGTAGAGCGTCAGTCTTGTAAACTGAAGGTCCGTAGTTCAATCCTGTGTGGGGGCAAAAACATTTTGTGAAATTTATAGTAACAGACATCCTCATTGATATGAGGCCTTTTATGCTCAAAGTGGATAATATCATACCATTGTAGAAGCCCTTATAGCTCAGTGGTAGAGCGTCAGTCTTGTAAACTGAAGGTTCGTAGTTCAATCCTGCGTGAGGGCAAAAACATTTTGTGAAATTTATAGTAACAGACATCCTCATTGATATGAGGCTTTTATGCTCAAAGTGAATAATATCATACTGTTGTAGAAGCCCTTATAGCTCAGTGGTAGAGCGTCAGTCTTGTAAACTGAAGGTCTGTAGTTCAATCCTGTGTGAGGGCAAAAAGTATTTTGTGAAATTTATAGTGTTCTCGTAAGTATATCATGAATTTTATTAACGGACATCCTCATTGATATGAGGCCTTTATGCTCAAAGTGGATAATATCATACTGTTGTAGAAGCCCTTATAGCTCAGTGGTAGAGCGTCAGTCTTGTAAATTGAAGGTTCGTAGTTCAATCCTGCGTGGGGGCAAAAACATTTTGTGAAATTTATAGTAACGGACATCCTCATTGATATGAGGCCTTTTATGCTCAAAGTGGATAATATCATACCGTTGAAGTTGAAGAAACCCTTATAGCTAAGTGGTAGAGCGTCAGTCTTGTAAACTGAAGGTCCGTAGTGAAATTTATAGTGTTTTCGTAAGTGTATCATGAATTTTATTAACGGACATCCGATATAAGCTCTTATAGCTCAGCGGTAGAGCATCAGTCTTGTAAACTGAAGGTCGGTAGAGCATCAGTCTTGTAAACTGAAGGTCCGTATTTTAATCCCGTGGGGGCAAAAACATTTTGTGAAATCTATAATGTGTTTGTAAGTAAATCATAAAGTGGGGGCAAGTGTCATAAGAGGATGATAATGAGATTTATATTAGCAAGGATTAGATCTCATTGGCATGAGGTTGTTTTGGGAAACAAATTTTATTAAGAGGATGAGCATGAGTTTATAAGTAAAGAATATATCTTCATTAACACCACGGAAACCAAATATCATACCATTGTAGAGGTCGTGGTTCCTAACATGGTATTAGAGCCATGCCCTTAACTTGTCAATAGCTTATACTCAAAGTGGACAATATCATACTATTGTAGATGTCGTGGTTCCAATATGGTATCAGAGTCATGCTCTTAATTTTGTCATATTGTGATCAAAGAAGAGATTGTTGAGAGAGGAGTCCCACATCCCAGATTGTTTTGTAGAAGCCCTTATAGTTCAATAGTAGTTCAATCCTGCATGGAGGCAAAATCTTATTAAGAGGATGATGGTCGTGAGACTATAAGCAAGCAATATATCTTTATTGTTACGAGCTTATTGGGGAAACTAAAAGCCAAGCCAAGCCATGAGAGCCTATGCTATTAAAGTAGACAATATCATTACCATTGTGGAGGTCGTGGTTCCTAACATGGTATCTATATCAATAGGGGAAGTTCTGAAGGGAAAGCCTGTTAATGGTGGACTTAGGACAATATTTGTTAACGGTGTATCTAAAAATCTAGAACTCAACTACATCTTAGCCTAGTTAACAAGCTCTAAGAAACTAACAAGCTAGAGAGAGTGAGAATCTCGGTTAAGTCTAAAATTTTAATTCGGTTTTTTAAGATAATTTTGCTTAGTTCGTAAAATTCAATTCACCAATTAATTAAATACAAATATTGGAGATTAAATCGACAAAGAAAATGTGTAAATTAGAAGAGAATAAAAGAGGGGAATTAAAAGGCATGCTTCAAGTTCATACCGAGTGGAAGGAGTTCATGAAATTTGTTGAGGACTATTTCACAAATTCTCTTCACAATATGAAACTATTCCCAACTGAATCCTCAGCCAACAACCAAACCACTCTCGTTTTCTTCCTCTGATATTCAAATTTCGCTCACTATTCCTCAAGAAATCCTCTCTGTTCTCCAAGAAAACGCTCCCGTCAATAATGATTCTTCGCATTTTCTTCTACTCCCAATTTCTCGTGTTCTTCGCGATCTTCTACGCCTCATCCTCCATTTCCGCCGATCGGAGATCTCCTTGGGAAGGTAAGTGATTTGATTCATCTTCAAGCGATTTTCCATCCTCCATTAATGTATATGTTCAAGTATTTGATTTCTGGAGTGTTGAAAGCTATTACAGGTCCCAAGTACATGAAGTTCGTGTCGAACGCGACGGAATTTCCTGTAAAAGATTACTACGATTACATAATCGTCGGCGGAGGAACAACCGGATGCCCGCTGGCGGCGACGTTATCAAGCCATTACAGAGTTCTTGTTCTGGAGCGCGGCGGAGTTCCATATGGAAACTCCAATCTAATGTCGCAGGAAGGATTCTTGATGACTTTAATGGACGAAGCCTACTCACGTGACTCCCCCGTGCAAGCCTTCACCTCCGAAGAAGGAGTCCCTAACGCTCGTGGCCGGATCCTCGGCGGCAGCAGCGCCATCAACGCCGGCTTCTACAGTCGAGCTGATCGAGCCTTCTTTCACCGCTCCCACCTCAATTGGGACCTCACGATGGTCAATCAGTCCTACGAGTGGGTCGAAAAGAAGATTGTATTCAAACCGAATCTCAAGAATTGGCAATCGGTGGTTCGAGACGGAATGGTCGAAGCCGGAATCAACCCTTACAACGGCTTCACTTTGGAGCATTTGGTTGGGACCAAAATCGGAGGCTCCACATTCGACGAAATGGGCCGCCGCCATAGCGCGGCGGATCTTCTATCCTATGCGACGCCGTTTAACATCCAAGTGGCGGTGTACGCGACGGTGGAGAGAATTCTCTTGACTTCAACAGGACAGTTCGGACGTGCAGCAGTTGGGGTTCTATACCGTGATCAAAGAGGCGCGTATCACCACGCGATGCTATGTGCGCGTGGGGAAGTTTTGTTATCTGCAGGCGCTATTGGCAGTCCGCAATTACTGTTACTCAGTGGAATTGGTTCACGTCCGTATTTGTCGTCATGGGGTATTCCGGTGGCTCATCATTTACCCTTTGTGGGACATAACCTGTACGACAACCCCCGTAACGGAATCTCCATATTAGCACCGATGCCGTTAGAGCAATCGTTGATACAAGTAGCAGGAATAACGGAATCCGGCTCGTATCTCGAAGCGGCGTCTAATGTAATTCCGTTTACTTCACCGCCGAGGTCTTTCTTCATAAAAACCCCATCGGCGCCGGTTTATTTGACGGTGGCGACATTGATGGAGAAGATAGCAGGACCGGTATCATTCGGTTCGATGCGACTGGCGTCGACCGATGTGAGAACCAACCCGGTGGTTCGGTTTAACTACTTCAGCAACACGGTGGACTTGGAGAGGTGCGTGAACGGGATGAGGAAGATAGGGGAGGTTCTGAGGAGCCGGTCGATGGAGAGTTTTAAGTTTAGAGAGCGGTCGGGGCGGAGGGAGTTCCGGTTCGTAGGGCCGGTTTATCCAGCGGATGAGGGGCGGTTGAGGGAGTTTTGTAGAGAAAGTGTGAGTACGATATGGCATTACCATGGCGGGTGCGTGACAGGGAAAGTGGTGGAGCGTAATTATAAGGTGATTGGAATGAAAGCGCTGAGAGTGGTCGACGGGTCGACTTTTGGGGTTTCGCCTGGTACTAATCCTCAGGCCACGCTCATGATGCTTGGACGATATGTCGGCCTCCAAATTATCAACCAACGACGCTCCTCTGCTACTACCACCTAGTTTTTCTGCTTTTCTCTTCTTATCGGAATTTTACATTTACCGCGTAATGAATACTTTTACACTGATTTTTTTCACCTCCATATTGTCATTTTTTTTCCCCTTTTTTAAAAACTAAATTACCACTTCACATTTCATTTTAATTTCGGTGAAAAATAATGTCTAAAATACAAAATTAAAATCACCTATAATTATATTAACATAAACTCTCGATTTATACCATATTATAAAAAAAAATCACGACTCTCCAAAAGCTTATGGAGCTCTCGAATAGCCTCTCCTTAATTGAGGCTCGACTCCTTTTGTCTGGAACCCTCGAACAAAATACACTCTTTGTTTGACATTTTAGTCACTTTTCATAATTCTTTGTTCGATATTTGAGGATTCTATTGACATGGTTAAGTTTAGGACATGACTCTAATACCATGTTAGGAATCACGACTCTTCACAATGGTATATGATATTGTCCACTCTGAGCATAAACTCTCGTAGCTTTGTTTTGGGCTTTCTAAAAAGGCCTCATACCAATGAATATAATATTTCTTACTTATAAATCCAAATCTTCCACTAAATTAAATGTGGGACTCACTCCCAATAATCTTCATCATTTTATATTTAATTTAAAGTTACAGTTTAGTAGCGGATAATAACAACATAATTGTTGTTATGATATATGAAATTACAAACTGGGATGTAAATGATTTTCTTTTGAAGCTAATTATTGGCTGTTGTATCATTAGTGTTTTTTTTTGGTCCAATGATTAAATTCCTTTACAATTTTATATAAATTAGGCTGTTTACTTCTTAACTCAATCAATCTGGACTGTAGAATGATTCACATCTCAAATAAGTTTTTTTTTTTATTAATTTTTTATTTATATTTAAGATATTCCATCGATAAAGTAATTTTCTAATTCTTAAATATTTATATTTAAAATTAATATTTATTGATTAGATCCCAATTATTAAAAATGGCAATGATTTGAAATTAATTTAATTTGGAAGTAAGTTAAAAAGACTAATAGCTAAGGACAAGGTATGACGCTAGGCGTTGGCGCGCAGGTTGTCATTAGGTTTTTTTTTTTTTTTTTTTTTTTTTGCGGGAAGCTTCCAAATCCGTGTCAGAGCAGAGAAGTTGGAGGAGAATTTTGATAGCCTCCACAGTCAATAGCTGCTTCCTCACTATCCTTTACTCTGGTTGATTGCGCATGGCCGGTACCGGAATCCACCCGTACCACCACCAATGGTCTCCGGCGGCTGCCCCTCCTCCTCCGCCACAAGCCACTGCCATCGCTCCTCCTCCTATTCCATATCCCCATCCTTCTCACATCCTCGTCGACAACCCCGCCCGTCATGCCTCCGATGAGGTACTTTATTTCCTCTCTTCCTCTTTCTTGATTTGTAGTACTCAACTCAGGATCTTAGGCAGTTCAAGATTCGACTAGAGGTTTTACCGAGTTCGGAGTTTCAATTGATTTGTTTTTGTGTTTTCTTGAATTCGGCTTGTTATAGCTGGTTATGTGTAGTTATTTTAGGTTATTCTGCTCAAGTAATCGCGTGGAAATTTTTTATGGTTTCTTTCTGCTATTCGATGCTCTCTGAGGCCATTTCTTTTTTAATGTTGTGTTGTTTTAGGTTCGGACTATATTTCTAACAGGTCTTCCGGAAGATGTGAAAGAGAGAGAGCTACAGAATCTTCTCAGATGGTTACCTGGTTACGAGGCTTCGCAAGTAAATTTTAAAGGTGAAAAGCCTATGGGCTTTGCTCTCTTTTCCAACGCTCAGCTTGCTATTGCTGCGAAAGACGCCCTTCAGGTTCATGTCTTGGCCTCACTGTTTTGTTTACTGATCTTGAATTGTCAATGTTGAAGTGTTGGTTGCTTTGATCCTTGTGATTTAGGATATGGTTTTTGATGCGGAGTCTAAGTCAGTGTTGCACACGGAGATGGCCAAGAAAAATCTTTTTGTTAAACGAGGTGATCTACTAGCTTTTATGATTCTCTTCTGCTTATTCACTAGGGCTTTCTTGTGAAGTAGTGATGTCCTCCAATAACGCACACATTCGTACTTAGAACAGTTACAGATTACCTTCAGTTTTTTTCTTTTGTTGTGCAATGATTTCAAGCTTTAGACATTTCGTTGCTCTTTTTTCTTTTTAAAAAAAGAAAGAAGCAAAATATTGCTTGATTTGCTAATCTTGGTACTACTTGCAGGCATTGTTGCTGATGCAGATGCTTATGACCAAAGTAAACGTTTGAGAACTGGTGGTGAATATGCCCACACCGGGTATTCGAGCCCATCACCATTTCATGCACCTCCACCCCCTATTTGGGGACCTCACGGGTGAGTCTTCTCTCCATGAAAACTGCTTTCCCTTCGAAGTCAGTTGTATGTGTTATCACCTGAGAGATGTTTATGGTTATGGAAAAGGAGTAGGATTCGTTAAGAGCTCAATTTTCTCTTTTTCTTAGCCTTTTGTGGTTGTTTTGTTTGCTCCCACCCTCGCCAAATGGCACTGAGTTGTGATGTTCAAGTTCCTTGTGGTTTGTGATGAATTAGGTATATGGCTCCACCTCCTCCTCCATATGATCCGTATGGAAGTTACCCTGTTCATCCTGTACCTATGCCTGCTCCTGCACCTGTACCAGCACCTTGCAGCTATGTGCCTGTTCAGGTAATCCTTTTACAATCTTGATGGCACATTGAACTTTGGCATCACTTTCTTGCAACGACCATCCCTGGAATAGAAGGCTTTATTTACTATAACTATTGAAGTTGTTACCATGAAGACATCATGGAGTGCCTTGACTTATTGTTTCCACTGGGAAAAGAATAACTTTTGTTGCGTGGATTATATCTCATTTTTCTCCCGTTTCCTACAGAACACAAAAGATAATCCTCCTTGCAATACACTGTTCATTGGCAATCTGGGGGAAAATGTAAATGAAGAGGAGCTCAGAGGTCTTTTTAGCGTGTATATAAATCTCATCTTTGCACAATTTTTCAATTGTATAATCACGTGTATGAATCGTTCCAACCAACTGAATGTTTTGGACCTCTGGTTCTGACATATCATGCAGACAACCGGGATTTAAGCAAATGAAGACTCTGAGGCAGGAAAGGCATAAAGTCTGTTTCATTGAATTTGAAGTAAGTAGGTTTTAGTTGACTTGACTGTTGATCATTTAATGTCATGTTCATGCCTTCTAATTTGGTTGTCTGCTTCACCTATATAGGATGTGAACACTGCCTCCAATGTGCATCATCTTTTGCAGGGTGCTGTTATTCCTAGTTCTGGCTCTGTGGGCATGAGAATACAATATCCTTTTCTTTACTAAATTGTTTTGTTTGATGCTAGTTATAGAACGATCATATCATCGTACTGGCACTTCTGAATAGTAAGTTGCTGTTTCGCCTGACAATGCAAGTGTTGGACTGAATGATTTATCTTATTTGATGGATGGCTTGTGCCACTTTAGGTAATAATCTGGGAATCTTTTTAAATCTGTAGGATGCATCTCGGTAAAGAAAATTAGTGCATATCATGTCTGTTACGTTTGAGGTATTTTATTGGATAGGCTTATCTTGTATTTGATGTCTGTTTTACATTTTAAGGTCACTATGGAACTCGATATATTAGTACACGTGTCTGTTAATAAGGAATAATTTTTTTCCCTTTTCAGTAACCTTTCCTAGAAATTAGATTCATGCATTTTTTGATGAATGTGTTGCTTTACGTCATTAGCAATTAACTATCATGTTACCTATTAGGTTTTGTTTCAAAGATTGAAATGCAATTCTTGTTGATGGCCATCAACGCTTGTGATCTAGGTAATACAAACATGTGCATAATGTGATTTCATCAACCAGGCTTAGTTTCACAGCAATTTGAACTAGTTGTTATTTCATTTATTGTTGCTTTCATGATTGAGGATAAATGTTTCTTCTCTTGACTCTATGAATACATTTTCGAAGAACCCGTTTGGTAAACGGAAAGATGCTACCTATCCTGTTTCTGCTCCTGGCGCCAATGGAAGTCCACATGCTATGGCATACCAATAGCGTGAAGGGGATGTACTCTGTTCTTTTTGCTCCGACAAATTCAAGCACTAGATGATAGGATGCATCTTGCAGCAGTTGCATGCATCCATGATCCATTTCATATCAAGTCATCAGCATTTTCATCTCCATGGGAATGATTGCTCATATTGGTGTCACAAGCATTCCATTTGGAAGCATGTTACTAATGTAGTCCCTATTTGTGACATGCATTTATCAGAACTTAGAAGATTTAAGTAGCTGGATTATTTGTGGGGTGTGTGCTGTGCATTGGTCCTATCCTGTTTTTTCTGGTTGTGTATGAGTATGTAGCTATTTATCTAAATGGATTTCTTGATTTATTAAGAGCATCCACATGTAAGGTTCAGTCATTTCATCTCACCTTTCGCAATTTCAAGTCGGTAGGGGTTCCATATCATGGTGCAACTCTGGTAGGAATGTAGGGCACGTAGGCCACCAGACAACGCATCATGCCATTATTAGCTTAATCATTTACTTGATCATCACGACCACATCATTAGCTTAATCATTTACTTCATCCACCAATTAATTCATGATGAAGTATTCACATTCAAGCAACTAAGGCCTTTGTTTCTTAAGCATCAAAGAATATAGTTTCATTTACATACAGAATTCCAACTTGGATTGACCAAGCTGCTATGCGTTTGAGGTACAATTTCAGGTGCTATCTGAAGTTCTTTTTTCTAGGCTTCTGACTGTGCAAGACCCCTCATGGAGATGACGCAGATTTATAGAGCCAACTGGACCATGATTCAAACAACCATAGCTGGATGTATACCTGGCTTGGCTGCAAAACTGGAGGAAATTGATGCCTTGGAAGAAAGGTATCTAAGATGAACTTATTCTTGCTTAGGTTTGCCATTCTAATTTTTTCATGGAGTTGTCATTCTTCAAACTTCAATCTTGTTGACTTCAAGTGTTTTAAAACTATTTGGTCGTACAATCTCCTAGACTTATAATTATTACCCTCTGATATGAGCTTCGAGATATTTCGTTCCTTTATGAAGTTACCTTACTCATGGAAGGATTAAAAAAAAAAATGAAGTTCGTCAAGCTCAAACGAAAGCTAGTGATGAACGTTGGACACAAATGAACAAAATCACAGGTAAAAGTCCTGCTTGTGTTAAAGAATGGGCAAATATAGTATTAGAATAGCTTGTTCGATAATCATTTACAAACCGTGGCTGTGCAAATATATCTAACACGAACACGAACACGAACATAGGGAAGCCTCTAAAACCTAAACAGGAAAGAGAATCAAACTTAAAGAATGGATGAAATTGACAGATCTAAGGGTGATAGGAACTCGAATACCGACCAGAAAATTCACTCAAAGAACTCGGTTGTCTAATTTACAAGGAAGAAATTACTGAGTTAGGAACTGGCATGAGATCTAATAGAAGAAACTGAGTGTGCCGAAATTGAGGCTGTTGGGCTGTTAACATCTCTGTCCCCATTTGTAGCCTTTGGCATCCCACTTAATCTCTCTACTGCCAATTGACAAACATCATCGAACCAAACATCTTCCGGTAGTACACTGACAGGAAACAGATTGAATCTCAGAAACACTAAATAAAGTCTACAAAATTCATTATAATCTAAGATGGAAACTTAAATTCTAAGCCATTTATACTGCCTGGTTCTAGTTCCTCCAAGGAGGCTTTCTTTTGTTTCTCTCGAGCGAAAACACAGTCGTTATTTCGAAGCCGAATTCAAATCTTAGGGCGTTATAAACACAATAAACTTAAAGATATTCATAGAACTTGAGGTGAGAATCATGCAATATTATGTAACTTATACTTTAGCATGCAAGAAAAGGCTTATTGATTATTAAGCATTCAGCACAGTGTGTACCTATCTGGATCCATTCCTGTTGCAGCAAATGCAGCCATTGCTCTTGATATGATCTCATTCACAACTCGATGCAGGTTCCGAGATAAGTATCGGCCTTGGGCAGCAAAGCAAATCACAAATTTCATATCCAAGTAGAACTGCACAAATTACAAACAATTAAGTACTGATGCTCTCACCCATAGGCGAAGAGGTTTCATCAAATCATAATGTAATATGATTATGTAGCAACAATGATGCCCACCTGTTGAAGACCAAGAGGTCCTAGTGGTCTTGGCCCTTCCTCAATATCATCCCAAAAACTTTGGTCCCCCGAAAGCCACAACACGACGGTTTCTGTGAGTCTCATCAATAGTAATGTACCAAATCTTTCCCTACCGATGAACGTATCAGCTGCCATACTTGCCATTCTGCTAAGCTTTACAAACAGTCCCTGAATTGTGATCAAACAACAGGGTTAAGCTTCCTATGGAACAATCAAGCAATGTTCTTATCTAATTTGTCTGTTGCATGCACATATATGCACAAGTGACACAAGAACCACACAAAATACCTGGAATATCAGAGATGGGAACCATTCAACTTCATCCATATTTCCACCCATGTTTAGGTACATCTCAGCGGTCAGATGGCTGTCCCCGTCCTCGGTAAAAATTAGATCAAGAGCATGCTGTCGACAAAACGTATCTTTCAATCTATCCACAGAGCTAACCAGCCGCCTCCTCCACTCCCTTTGTTCTGGATGATGATTTTGCTTGTCTGAAAGTCTTCGACGAGGATCGTCCTTATAAGCAGTCTGAGTTGCCGGGGCCAGTTTCATGGCCGCACGAGGCAGTAGTTCATCTGCTAACAATGACGCATTTGCCAAGAGCGCAATTTGCTGAGCTTCGGTTTCGGCCAACCGCACAATCTTACTTCCGAAACCATCAAAATTTGCTTCGTCTTCCATACCAGGCAAGGCTTTGATTAACATATTGATATATGAGTCAAATACTTGGAATAATCCCTCCAGAGTTTGACTCCCCAACTGCATACTAAGTAAAGGTCCCACGTCCTCGAAAAAATCCTGCAGGGGAATGTTTGGAAGAAAAAGATTGAGGGCGTATCATACCAATAAACGGGCGCGCATGCAACATACAAGAGTTTTGATATAAGTTTTAAAGTAATTCTTGTGATAAATTGCATCTGAGCCATTCAATCAAGTGATCAAGTTCGTTTTGTGGGGTGACTCAATCAAGTCAGCTTTGATAAGTTCGTTTGTGGGGTGACTCAATTTAGAACAAGGTGTTTGCGGGGTGACTCAATTTAGAACAAGGTGTTTGCGGGGGTGACTCAATTTAGAACAAGGTGTTTGCGGAGTGAGTTTCAAATCTTGCTTTTAAGTTTTTTTTTATCTAAGAGATAATCTAAGGTTGGTCCAAATTTTGTCCAAATTTTGTCCAAATTTTGTATAAGGAGGGTTACTTTCTTTGATTCAAGGTTCTTGCTTCAACAAGCTTGAATCCTTGTGCTGAGGATTAGGGTTACCTTATCACCTCCATTTAGATCACATCTCTCCTAACCTCCATTTAGATCACATCTCTCCTATCAAGTATACATTACTTTCCGAAAAGAACAATAAACTAATAATACATAATTTCATAACAATCACCAAAACTAATATAAACACAGCTAACCCACCCACCAACTCACCAAATTCATATCATAAAAGAATAATTGGGTGGAAATGTTTACCTGGACCATAAAATTGAACCGGTGAGCGCTACTCGTCAATTTATGTTGGAATGCTGAATTACCAAGAGCAGTGCTCGAAGTTCGGCCAGATTGGCGTGTCGTTGGAGCATATGTTAGTACCCAATCATCAGCAGCAGCCAAGGCAGCCGTGCTTTCTTCAATTCGTTTTAAATTGGCTTCTAGTGCTTGTTCAACACTAGGCCTGAAAAGTCTCAAAAGCACAGGGCAAAGCGCCAAACCACGACCTTCCAATAACGAACAATGACCTAAAGCAATTTGAACACACTCTGCAGCAGCTCTGAGACCTCCAGCAGCAGCCGATGAAGCTAAAGCATGTCGTTTCACAAGAAAGGCGAAAGCCTCCGTTTGTTTCGTCGCCCACATCACCAGCTCAGACGAATAAGCAGGTTCTTTACCGAAAATAGCCAAGGAATCACTCGAAGCTTGAGCAATGGCTGAGAAAACCAACTGGGAAAGTGCAGCGGTATAGGCTCCTCCATATGAAGTGCTGGATGGCCTAAAGCTTTGCATATTGTACTGATACCTTTGATAATGTGCTTTTAGTAACAAAGCGTGAGCTCGCGATCCATCTCCTAATTTGTTGAGCGCTGATACAGCCGCACGGAGTTCAACACCACGGGTCGAAGGCTGACAAGCAGCCTCAGTAAGCTGATCTGCTAGCCTTTGCCTCCGTTCAGCAATCGATGATTGCAGAGACATAATTACAGCTCGGCTCAACGTTTTATTTTCTTTCGCCAAAGAAGCTATCCTCTCTCCCTCGTCAAGGGCTGCCAAAGCTTCATTGACTCTTCGTTCAGCTAAGAGAACATCCAAAGTATCAGGATACTCCACTAACCATTTCTCAATATCTGAAGGATTGTCATCCCCTGAACCTAAAAAGCCATTTGGAGCTGTGCCTCCAGAAACAGAGGAAGGTACTGAATCAACATGAACCCCTTCAGCTAAACCATGAATTAAAGCAGTCTGAGTAGACATAAGGGTTCTAATGGATGAGAGCTCCACCTCTAAATCTGATATCTCCTTTGATGTGCTGATAGAACATAGCACATGATATCAATATAAAGAATCACTACGAATACAATTAACATCGAACGTTTAAGTTGGTACTACGACTATTTGCGCGCTTATCTCAGTTTATTCATCAACAAAATATACTGTTTGATGTTTTCCATGTCTACATTTCTTCAAACTAACAAACAAACAGATTAATTTATCCCTAATAACGAAACGAAAATTCTTCGTTCCTCACATGGATCAGCTAGTTCCATCCTTCAAAAGAGCTCAATGTTTATCTAATGTAAGAACTCCCAGCTACAACTTACCGGATAAAGGCAGCATAATTTGCATAGACGCTTTTACGCATTTCCTCAGCAGAAGCTTTCTTCAACTCCCAAAGATAAGTGCATAATTGCTTGATTTCCTACAGAAGTAGAAGACAGTTCAAATCAGAGATTTGATTAAACAGAGAAAGGTCTGTCTATTTGGCATGATAAGAAGCTTTGATTAAGCTATATATGCTTTCATCTCCTTTCTAAGTAATTCATGTCATTTTGCTTCAGAAACAGATGATTCAGAGAGTTAACAGTGAATCGAACTGTTTTGAATTGACGGAATAGTATTTTGATTCAACAAAATCATTTATGGGAACTAATTTATTGATGGGATCAAGTTGAGTGATACACACAAATTTAAGTGATATCCTTAAAATGGTAAAAGAGAAGAAGTGATAATCGCGATGACAAGCAATCTCCAACCAACTGAAAGGGGATTAGATAAATGAAGAAGAGAGAAGAAGAAAGGGTAAAATGAAATGGCGGAAGGAACCTTGTCGTTAAGAGAGCATCTGGTTTGAACGTAGGAATCGGCGTCGAATTGATCGGACTTGAAGAAACTGATGCCATCCTCAAACTTAGCGCCATTCTCCTTGACAGGCGTGGCTCTGGACCGGGCGGTCTTGGCGGAGGCCATGGAAATCTGATCCAAGAAATGGATCGGAACGAAGTCGACCACCAAAACCAGATCAAAAGGAGGAGGAAGGGAGTCTTGAAGGGAGAGATCGAAGGAAGGAAGCTCCGGCGGAGAAACAGGGAAGTTGGAAAAAAAAACGAAAGTCCAGAGAGAGAGAAGAAGATGATTGAAGAAGAAAGGGAAAGGAGGAGGAGGCAACCACCCAACCAGCCACCCAGCCTCACTGTTTCTCTCTCCGACCAAATTCTGAAGGGTTCGGTTCTCTGGTTTATTTTTTATTTTTTTTACTAAACCGGTAACACCCGAACCGGACTGATGAATAACTGGCTGGTTGTCTCTTTGCGAACCGGTTTGGTTCAGTCTTTTTGGTACTAAATTGTATAGAATTTTGTCTGCAACTCAGATGATGGGTTGAATCAGTTTAAATTACTTCTTTTTTTTTTTTTCCTTTTTATAAAAAAAAAAAAATGTATTTTAAATATCTAAAATAGTTTATTATATTACAAACAAACCGTATTAATGTGTGTGTACATTCTGTTAGACGAATAAACACGATCCTCCACAATAGTATGATATTATCACTTTGAGCATAAACTTTCGTAGCTCCACAATGGTATGATATTATTCACTTTGAACATAAGCTTTCATGGCTCCACAATAGTATGATATGATATTATCCACTCTATTGGTACGAGGTCTTTTGGAGAAACCCAAAGTAAAGTCATGAGAGCTTATTCTCAAAGAAATATAATAATATAGAACTAATTATATTATAAAAAAACTCTGAAAAGAAATATAATAATATAGAACTAATTATATTATAAAAAAACTCTGAAAAGATTATTATGATTAAATAATGAAATTTGTGATATTAAAAGGCTAGAAATTAATTATCAAATGATCGAAGAAGGTGGGTTTGGTTCAACCTCCCAGACCCCTAAACCACTCTATAATATCACTACTAAAATAGAATTAAAATAATAAAATAAAAAGTTGGTGGATACAGCAGAATATAAGATTAGCAAACAACCTTTTCCTTCATGGTTCATCTCATTTATTTATTACATTTTGCAAACCCTTTGGAAATTCCAGAGATTCATCAAAATCCATCTCCATTTAAGGCTTCATTCCAACAAACTGATTCAACAACCCTACCATCAATGTTCATAATATTTCCAACAAAAAAAAAGAAAAAAGAAAAAAAAAGAAGCACCTTCAAGAGATCCACTCCCTACCTTCACGCTTCAGGATTATCCGACCGAATAACTGATGTAACAAAGATCAATCCCTTAGTAAAAATACAGAGGATATATAATGGAACACATAACATAAGTGAATAACAAGTTTAGTTCCAATTGTATCTAATGGAACACATAACCTTTCAAATTTGAACTGTCTCCATGAAATTAAAAAGAAAAACAAACGTCGACATAAAATTAACCAACCCGTTCAACGGCCTATTAGATATTTTTAGCGGTAGGAGAGCTTAGACACAAGTTCAGTGACATTTAGACACAATACTAGAGGTTTAGAAACGTATTCCCACTTTTGGCGAGGACCTTATACACAAAACTAAAAATTTAGGGACGGACACTTGGAGACCTATTTGACACAATTATAAAAGTTCAGAGATTAAACTATGATCCCTTCCTTGCTTTAGTAACATTTCACGACATGCTATTCTTTTATAGCTCGATATAGATTAGAGATTCAAAGAAAGGTTACAACTCATAACCATTTCTTAAGGAACACAGTTACAATGGCTTTAATTCAGAACTTCCGACGAACACTTTTGCAGTTATTAAGAGAAATGGCCTCACAATAAGATCACAAATAATATAGCAAAAGATTGCAAATCAATCAAACATCCACAAGTATATGTTCCCTATAAAAAAAAAAAAAAAAGTGAATCCAAATTGAGCAATGTGGTGTATACTTCAAAATTGCAAACGTCACCATAGAGTCCAATGTGCATCAAAACTATTTCTGAAACATTTAATAAGAATTTTTGTGGGGTCATACATCCCATTTGAAAAAAATAAGTACCATGTACTGTGCGATCACGATCACAGTGGTTATCTTCATCTCCTTCTGCAACATTTTTCTATGTCTCTTGACAAATATTTGTTTTTAATAATATCTAAAGACAACCATATTTGTAATCAACTGACAAGGAGTATGCAGCACTTTTCAGTACACCGATAAACATGAATATCGCGATCATGACAGGACTCGAGGAAGAAGCCCTGGCTAACTCCATGCCAGCAGCTGTGGTATGGACTCTCGGGGTTTACACTAAATTACATAGAAACTGGAGAAGACTATTATGGATTCTGTATCCAAGATCCAAACATATTATTTACACTTTGGATATTCAGAGTTGACTTAATTGCTAGGCAAAACTTTCTATTCCACCATCATTCCTAAAAAACAAAATGATATGTGATAACCCCTCCCTATGCTACACCAAATCAAATATCATTTTAACGATCAACTTCTCCCATCATGATATCCTTTCTTTCAGTTTCTTAGTAAGAATGGGTGACGGTATTCTGCCTAAATAGTAGATACAGGCAATAAATAAAAGAATACTAAAGATTCGAGCATAGAATTTCTCAATTCTAACACAAGGGACTTATTAGATCTAATAGAATAATTTTCAACTAATTGAAAAAATCCATAAGAAAGATTCGAATTATCTCACAATTAATCAAGAAATCAACCCATTGAACAATAAAAAGAAAGGCTGGTTGGCATCAAGTGGAATAGAAGTAAAAATGACGCTGACACCAAAACCTGATCAAAGTAGGCCAAAATGACGACCTTAAAGAATTTCAAGGGTGGGGGATGGGATTTTGTATGTGTCTAAGTTGGTCAGAGGCACTGACATACAATGGTCGATCCTTGATTTATAAAAACTGATAGCTGACAACTTCTTCGAGCAACCAACATCCATTTTGTTTGCTTTAATCTAATTGATTGGTTTTTTTTTTATTTTCAATATCGTACCTAAAATTATTATCAGTAAAATTGTCGCTCCTAATATTTAACCAACAGAACTCCAGGCCAAATGTCTAAACCGAAAATGGCAGAGGAAGTTATATATCTGAGAGTAAAGGAATTATGATTGAATGCTTACTTCGGACTATGAACATTAAATCTATCGAGAAAATAGATATTCCACTACAATTCACGGGAAGAATTATCAAACACAGAAATGACTCGAACGATACGGAAGCAAACAATTACAACGACTGATGCAACAGAAATAGCATCTACATCACACGAAACTAAATACCTCTATTTCTCATAAACAAATACGCATATAGACCAACGCAAACAACAAGCCCCTAGAGATCCAGGATGCGAATCGTATGCCTATTCCCTAAACGAACGCTATCGACGCGAATTTTACAATCTTCATATCGCGTCAAAGAGAACTAAAATTTAACTGAAACCCTCAACAATAGACGATAAGAAAAATCCAATATACAGGTCCATGGATTAAATACAAATCAGAAACAAAATAGCATCCGACGAAATGAATCAATGAACAAGGTCGAAAATATAGATCGCGATCTAAAATCTAAAACAGGAAAGGAGGAGAGAGAGAGAACATACTGGGCTTTTGGGGCTTGCCGTCCGCCCACTTGGAAATGGAAAAATGAACCTTCTCGCGGCTGAGAACTTCGGTTTTGTAAGGATCCTTGAGACAGTTCCTGACCAGATTGGCGCAAATGTTAGAGTAGGTGATGTATGTCATCCCCGCCGCTCTCCAAAAGGGCACTGCTGCATTCGAAGCCATTTCTCTGCAACTTTCTTCCTCTTTTTTAGTCTCGATGAGCTTCGTTCAACCGATTTGTAATAAGGCAGGGTGGGCCGACGAATAGTGTTTCGGCTTACTGGGCCCAACCAGATGTTCAGTTGATGTAATGGGCCTTCAAAAAATGAAGCCCATTACGTGGGATGCTCCGTTTTATGCCGAGTAAAAAAGAAAGAGGTCCTACCGGGAGTCGAACCCAGGTCGCTGGATTCAAAGTCCAGAGTGCTAACCACTACACCATAGAACCACATGCTTAATATCTTTCTTATAATTTTTCAGCTTATAGGGCCCAACGAGATGTTCAGTTGAGGGATGCTCCGTTTTATGCCGAGTAAATAAAAAGAAAAAAGGTCCTACCGGGAGTCGAACCCAGGTCGCTGGATTCAAAGTCCAGAGTGCTAACCACTACACCATAGAACCGCATGCTTACTGTCGATCTTATAATAAAATGATTTTATTTTTTTAAATTCAAATAAAAACAAATATATTGTAATTCAACCAGGTCCTACCGGGAGTCGAACCCAGGTCGCTGGATTCAAAGTCCAGAGTGCTAACCACTACACCATAGAACCGATGGCTGACGAGTATAGCTTTTTATAATATTTGTCCAAATATTAACCATGAAAGCCCAAGTAAGAACAACTGCTTAGAAAAACGGTATGACTCCAAAAAAAATCCAATCAGCCTGATGGATTAATTTATAAATTCTTCTAAAACTAAACTAAATTAATGTTAATTTAAAAAATTATATTTTTACTTATTATACATGTATATATACATATTTTTATTTAATTTCATAATTTTTTAATTATTTATTGTCGCATAAAAATAAATTTTAACTATATAAAAAGTAGTTTTAAAAATATATATTTAAATTGAATTGTAAACCTTAATTAAACATCTAAAAATATATAAATAAATAATATTCAAACTAATTATCTTTGAATAGACGGCCCAAATAGCCTAAATCAACCCGACCCAAGAAATTTATAGTTAGATAGGGGTTCATTATTTAATAAGGGTTGTGTTTCGGTTGAAAAAAAGTAACAACCCAATCCAATCTTTAACATAATCCACATGGAACTACTACACCTTGATGCTCGTAAGCCTCACTCTCTCTGCTCTTCACATAATAAAGACGAGCAAAGAGAGACAAGCAAGAAATACAACATCTACATCTACATGTATTATTGACAAGACTAACATTCAACTTCACATGCCATCAACACTACCCATCTACCTGAGGAATTAGAGGGAATTAGAGGGAACTAGAGCGAAAAGGAAGCAGGGTTTTGAAGATTTTCCAAACTCAAAGTGAAGAATGGAGTTTGGTAGACGACGATGCCATGGAGGAGAGGATGCTAATTAGGGAGGACACAGAGCTCAACGCCACTTCTAACACCTCTTCGGAACAGCTTTCTCTTACAATCTTCTTCACCTGAATTCAACACAACCCACCAACCAAGCTTCATATCAAAACACAATCAGATATATATAGCTGCAAAAACACGAAAAATTTTAAGTTCAACTTTGTTTTGGCTCCATTGGTTGTGGGCTGTTTTTCATTTTCTTTATCCGAAGTATGCTTGTTTTCATTCAAAACAACAATGATAATAAACAAGTCTAATTATAATTCGCATCCGAACAAGAATCTTTATGATAATCAGTGACTAAGAAGACAACAACCAAAAGTCGGCATAAGTTTCCAATAGAATGGTCGGGAGGCAATGTTCGACTTCTTTTTCGTTTTTCCACACTCGAGTTGAGTCAGTTGCTAGAATCATAAACCAGGGCATACGACATTCGACAACATCGGCGAGTAGTACACCAAATTTTCTTTAAGACAAAATGATATACCTAACAATCCAACCCAAGAAAGAAACTGAAAGGCCATCAAGTCATTGACTCTCTCCCTGACTCAATTTGACTCTGGTACCAGGAGAACTAATTACTAGGTAGCGAGTCTTTACTTAACTCGACCCAACTGGCCCCTTCTTCGAGATCTTATCTATAGATTTCCTCCTCTGCAGAGGATTTCAGGGGAGCCCAAAAAGTTTTCACGATCCGATCTCTGATAATCGAAGAAAGCTCCAAAACCTTCGGGTCAAAGCCCTTAACTTTATATACCATCAAAAGTATCAATATCGCAATCGAGTCGTTATTCAAGCTTAATGGCACATTCCTTACATAGTTCTACAACCTTTTACAGCATTCTTATTCCTATTCATGGCTTTGGGGAGTCCTAGATCACGAATGCACTGGGAAAAAGAACATGTAATCTTTCCTATAGAAATACTCAATAACATTGCTAAGGAATTGCCCAACTGATAAGCCATTAAAAAACAAGCAAGCAATATACGATTCATAGATTGAAGAACAGTTGATCCATGACCATAAACACCATCAGGCAAATGCAGGTACAGGTATGGTTTCATTTCAAGATAGGCAGAGTTTTCACCTCGTCAAGGTAACCCTGTAACTTGGTTATCTTCTCCAAGTAGTCTTGGTCTTCGAAAGCTTTACCAATAGTCTGATCATCTGAGATTTCAGCTTCCATTCACGCGAGTCCTGAAACTTGACAGGGAGCACAAGCAGCACCAAAAATTCTCCAGAATCTGAAAGAAAATTAGGTTTAGATTGGATTCTAGCGAGAATTTCATTCAAGCAGGAGCTCAAAAAATTCAACCATCAATAGTTCATGAGTAATAGAGATACGCCGCAAAAAACATCAGACTTCAAAACGAAAACCGACTCCAATTCCAAGAAGTACGGAAGCACCGAATAAGAACAATGACAAGAACACGCACAGATAATACGCATATGACCTAATTAACTCGAAGGAAAGTGAAAACAAAATCACTCCTCAGAAGTCATTGCTTCAACTAGCAAATTCCTGGTAGAGACAAGAAACAGAACACTCAAATCGTCCAAAAGCGAAAAGAAATTCAATCGGTGAGAACAAATTCGAAGCAAGTAATATCTTACTATAATCTATAATCAGTAATCTGAATCGAACGTCACAAGAAACAAAAAAAAAAAAAAAAAAAAAAAAAAAAAAAAAAATCAGAAACCAAACAGCTTATTAAACCCTAAAAGAGTACCTCAACAGAGAGCAGAGTAGGAGAAAAACAGAGCGATGGTTGCCGTAGTCGTCGGAAGTTTGTCGGAACTACTTCGAGATTGGCTGCGGTGAAGTGGGAGAGGAGACTCTGCCCACGACGCGTCGACTGCCTTAAATTGGGCTTACGAAACGACATGTCGTTCCAAAAGTGAGGTTGCCTTGTATAGGACTGATGTATTGTAATTTTTATGCGTTTTTGTGTTAATCTGCTTGCGATTATAACTCAACCATAATTGATATACAATTCTTCTCTTGAAGTTAGAAGTTCAAATTTTTCTTGTGGACTAGAACACAAATTTTCAGTTCGGCTACACAAATGGCAAAAAGATTTTCAGCCAGCAAGCCAAGAACAATCCAAAATAGGCAAGAAATCTCCCAAACTGAACGAAAAAGGGAAATCCATGGTGGAATTGAACGACTGCAAAGTGTTCTAGCTTCTAACGATTCGGGACAAGTCAATTACATTTCCACTCAGTCATGTCTCCAAGCCCTGTTTCTACTTGTTCTTAGGAAGGAAATCTTCCTCCTAAACATGGCGCCCTTGCTTGACATGAACTCTTCTTTTATTTCAAAGAAGGGATTCATTGAATATAGCCCTGCACTTTAGGTAGATCAGGCTGCTTTTACGTCCCTTGTTCTTGAACACTCTCCTCATATAAACATAATGCTTCACAGAAGGCAGAGGATTTTTGTGTCCAATGCAGCATTACAAACGTAATGGTACTTTCATTTTCTCAAAAGGAAGAGTTGAATGAAGCCCGATGGCTATGGCTATGGCTATGGCTATTGCTTCTCTTGGAGAGGACGTGGACTGTAGTCTTTGATCATCAAGATTTCGGAACATAGTTTACGTGGCACCTGCTCTAAAGCTTTTCCTTCTTGCCATGCCTGGCCAACTAATACTCCAGGTCCCACAAATCGAACATATACTACAAGCTGATCGTTGAACGGATATCGATGCTTGACTGCAAAATGAAAAGAATAATATGAAAATTATAAATCTGGAAACTATGCAAATAAGAAATTAATCGAGTGGAACTTCCATCAGTTTCTGATAAAGAAAGATATAAGGTTGGAGATTCATTCTAACTGGTTCAGAGGAGAGACTGAAAAGCGGGCGGAAAAAGGCGAGGTAAATTACGTACTTTTATTTTGTACTTTCGTAGATTTGAAAGAAAAGGGAGGTAGCTAAGGAAACACAAGCAAAGCAAAAAGAAACTATGATATATACATAGTACTAAAAACTTGGAAAAGCAAGGAGAAGCATGCTGCATGAGAGCTATCATTTCAATAGAGTTTGAAATGTAAAACAAAGGTATTTAAAACCTCAAATAAAGAATATCCTTCACCATCTGAAATTTATGAGTGTATCTCCAGAGATGAAAAGCATATCTCAAGTCTCTGGTACATGATCAGAATTCTCATTCAATAAAGGCACTATAGACTTCATCTATCTATATATATACATACACACACACACACTCACATATATATATATATATATATAATGTATATATATGTATGTGTGTATGTATATATAGTGGAATTTATGTTGCAAAGCTGAGCAGACTCAAACCTTGCAACTTCCTATTGAGCCACAGAGAAAACAGGTCCATGCAGAGCAAACAGTTCTTTTTTAGTGATCATTTCTTTCATGAAATATCTTGGTGGCAATTAACTTCACAAATAACATAAGATTGAGTTGAAATTGTACCAAGGAAGAACCAATAGAATTGATGAGATTTAATCAATGTGAAGAAAGACACAAAAAAAATGAATTCAATATCATACCTGAAGCTGGAAAGCCTTCAGGGTATTCATGAACATCAAAGAGCCCATCTCCAAATTCATATGCCAAGTCACAAGGATGTTCAGTTGACATTACTTCTTTAAGTTGTTTCACCTCAAAGTACAATGGATTAAAGGAATTTGCAAATCCAGCCAATCCCATGCCTGATTTGCGAAATGATATAAGTTAGCAGAATTGAAACGGAAGAAAATTTTAGAGGCAAAGTGAAATTCACATGCTATGCAAGTTATCAAAACATGTTCAATAGGAACTGTCCATGTTAAAGCTTGATCATCAAATAATTCAATTTCATTTTTCAAAAACTCCAGCAAACAGATGGGATTGAGGCTGTGACAATGGGATCTCGATCATCTTTTGTAACCTTAGAACTCAAGGACACGGATGCGCGTCATATAAATATAGTGATACACCAAGATATGTCTAATCCATATCCAAAAATAAAGAAAGTAAGGATAAATGAACTTATAAAAGGTCCATAGGATAGTGGATCAGCTAGCTTCTGTAGTGTTTTAATGTCATAAAATCTGTACTCATACTGGGTTACTAATGTCACGAGAGAAGAAGAGTATATAGTTGCCAAAGGTTAAGAGATCTTACCAATAAACCGCCCATATGTCTTTCCGTCGTTGCTAGAAAATAATGCCTAATAAACAGGGAGATGTAAATAGATAGATTCTGTGAAAGAAGAAAGGTGGGAATAGGACTAGATAATTTTACCTTCTTGAAATGATTAATCCAAGCAATGGGTATTTGTCCTATTCAAAAGATGTTCAGAATCAAAGTAGTTAGGCTAGCATAATATATACATAATCTTGAGGAAAAAGATCAAAAAAAACCTTCAATCCTTGAACTTCAAATCAAATCCAAAAAAGCACCACCCGTTTACAAATTTCGCCTTTTATTGTCCTCTATCAAATTGTTTTCCTTATACAGTAAAGGGATTTAAAAATCTAGAAGCAACATTTGAACGCTTTTCACATATTAACCTACCTCCACTTTTTATGCAGTTATAATATTCAAGCGTCGTTCCATCTTTGTTTTGCAGCAAACTAGACGCCATTTTCTTTACTAACTTCGGATCATCATATCTCGTGCCAGCTACTCCCCAAGCCCTTGATATACACCTATATTGTATTGCTGGTGTCAGAATTTCCAAATTACAAACAAAACTTTACAAGTAGAATTCTTTTGTGGCTAAGAGAGTTCCTACCAAATTGTAAAAGTTTACAAATGAAGGGAAATCGCATTAATGAAGAAGAAGAAACAATTATACAGGAAATATAATGCTTCATATATGTAACCTAGGGCTTAGAAGGTGCAGAAGATTGTGACGTCTTTCCTCAGGAATAACTTCAATCTTTTTCCTGCCAATCGAAACACAGAGTTTCAAACCGAATTACGAGTAAACTCCATGAAAATCAGCAACAATGCAGGAGAAACACTCATAAACATCTTGCCAACGAGTTGGTAATGTTAGAAACTAAGATAAATCACAAAATGTAGAGTATGTTGAACCACTGACCATTGCAAAATTATAGTTACAGTTATGGTGATCAATTTATGATGATATGAACAAACATACGAAATAAAATCAGCTGAAGTCGATTAAGAAATCTACAGCTCAGGAATAAATTACTACCAAAGATATGCGGCTGGATTATAAGTAGTAGGATCTAAAGGTATGAGCTCCTTAGGCGGATCTAGAAAGGTTACTACATCTTGTTCATCCAGGTACTGTATTTTCCCATTCGGAAGCAATTCATAAGGCCCCTCATCCCACGCAGCAGATACTTGCGGTCTCTCCCTCCCTCCAGCTACGGCAGAGACCTCAAAACTAGGTGGCGATACACAAACTCCATATCCGAACCATTTCAGCCCTGCCAAACGAGAAGAGGCAGAAATTAAGAAATAGAACACGATAATTTCAGAAACATAGTCGAAAGAAAGAAATGTTAATTAGAAGAAAAACTCGAGTTCATTCTGATGGATTCTCCTGAATGATTGACGGAAAAATACGAGGGCCAAGGAAGTGATGAAATTGAGCGATCATGTCTATGCGCCGAAAGAGAAGAAGATGAACTGACCTTTGGAGTTCGTGTAGCAGAGACGCCGCCGTGGTCGGCAGAAGGTGTTGATTTGGCGGGAAAATGGGAAGAAGCAGGTTCCATGAGAAATTTGTACCGGACGGCTGGAGGCTGCCATTGCCTTCATCTTGATGAATTCTACTGTTCTTCGGTTTTGTGATGATCAGGTGATAGTCTTAGAAAACGAACGGGAAGCGCCGACATGTCATCTCCATAGTTCGTGTCCCTTCCTACTTCACTGCTCGCTTGACTCTCTAATTATCGATTAACGATCGACATGTCGATTTACATTCACCAACCCTAAACGGTCTTTGAACTCGCTAATGTATTGAAATAGCTAGTGAACAAAAAATATTTTTTTAATAAAAGAAATTAAATAAATTAACATCTTTAGAACAAATTAATAAATTGATTTAAAGAGTAATTTCATGTGATAAAAATATTTTTTTGGATTAATTTAAAATTAGAAATATGTAATAAGAATATATATAATTAAAATAACTTTTAAATATAGTGCAATTAAACAAATTTATTATTTTAAATATTTAGCAGCGTCGGGATCTTGTTCGATTAAAGCTTTGAAATTTTTCGTGTAAAGTCGTACAATTGCCTGCACTAAAAGCAAGCGAATTCTCTCTCTCAAGTCCTCATATGAAATTACTCACTCTGATTGCCTTCTACATGTTTGTTCAAATGCCGGAGAGAATTTTGTTTAGCTTCTTCTTCAACGGATCGTTATATTTTGAGATCTCACCTTCGAATGGGAGCTGACCCTTTTGATTTTGAAGGCTGAAAAAGCTCTCCCTAGCTTTTTCTCAGGTAAAACGCTGCGTAATATTCTTTGTATTGGTTGTGTGCATTTAACCATTCATCGCGTTTTGAACCTTTTAGTCGTAGTTGTTGATCATGAAGTATGTTGAAAATTGTTGGGAAAGGAGTCACACATTGGTTAATTAAAAGGGGAAAATCATTAGTTTATAAGTAAGGAATATCATCTTGGTTGGTATGAGGCTTCTTCGGAAACCAAAAGTAAAGTCATAAGAGTCTATGCTCAAAGTAGACAATATCATACCATTGTGTAGGTTTGTGATTCCTAACATGGTATCCGAGTTACGCTTTTAACTTAGTCATGTCAATAAAATCCTCATGTATCAAACAAATGATGTTCTTTGTTTGAGGGCTCTAAAGAAGGAGTTGAGCCTCGATTTAGAGGAGGTTGTTCCCGGGCTCCATTCATAGGCAGTAGGGGAGGCTCTGTGGTGTATTTTGTTCGAATGGAAGATTGTTGGGAGAGGAGTCTCACATTTACTAATTAAGAGGAACATTGTGGATTTATAAGTAAGGAATATATCATACCATTGTGTAGGTTCATGGTTCCTAACAACGTGGTAGAATTTAGAGATATCTTGGTAGGACTTTGACCATGTATCGAGTTTGTTGTAGTAGTCAGTGACAAAGCTTACCCAGCTTGGAATGCCACCATTAGCTAGTAGACTACTTTATCCTAGCAACTCGACTTGGATTGGAAGCTCCAAGAACAAATCATAGCTGTTTACGACTCATTTTACAAGCTTCCCCTTACTCCCCTCGAACAAAGTACATCATAAAGCCTCCCTTAAGACCTCATTCTCGGGAGCGAGCTTTTGAATAGTCTCCCCATTAATTGAGACTTTACTCTTTCTCTGGAGCTCTCGAACAAAGTACACCCTTTGTTCGATACTTGAGTCGTCTTTGACTACACATTTGTGACTCAATTCTACGGGTGTACACTCCTATTTGGTCGAGTGTACTTAACTATTTGGTCGATTTATTTGGTCGAGTCAACTTAACCATTTGGATCGGTAAAAAAACTTTTCTCAATTCTACGGGTGTATACTCCTATTTAATGGATTTTTAAGAAGATTAAAACTATTTGATGTTTGTAACATATGTTGCTGATGTGTTATAGGTCGTAGATGTTTGATATTTAAATCTTATGAGATTTTAGTTATTAATGTGATATTAGAATTTTTAAATAATATTAAAATTAAATAATTCAAATACCTAACTCAGCCCAACCAGAAAATATGAAGTTAGATTGTGAACCATATTTGGTTCATCCGATTAACCTGAAATTCTGTGTTGGTCGAGAGATTTCTTCCAACCAAACACAACTTATATCATTTTTAATCTGAACACCCACTGGACGATTCGAGATAAGTTGCTAAAGGGCGATAGAGAGAGGTGGAAGGAAGATAGCCTCTCATGCATTACCAGAAGGAGCCAATGCGTAGAGCGTTAAGACCTAGAACTGAAGAACGTCAGTCAGTGATTGCGCCATAACCGAGTGTGTTAGGGCGGGAGAGAGATTAATTAATTCAATGAATAGGGATTGCGATTACACTGACGCTTGCTGCCAGCCTTGAACAAGTGGATCTCCTATCTATATTTGCTTGCTTGAAGAGGTTTTCATACTAAATTAAAATGAAATTAAGGTACGGAACTTAATTAAAACTTTTAAAAACTATATAAATATTTAAAGCCGATTAAATCAACACAAGAAAGAGAATGAATAATATTATTAGATAATTAGATTTAAGGCCAACATTAATATTGTGATTAAAAAAAAATGTGATTATTATTGAAAGTATAGAAAATTAGGGTGGTTGAGGATGAATCGGATCACTGCATTTTCCGGCGGCGGACACGGCGGCGATTTCCGAAGTTCAGAATGGGTAAGCGGAAATTAGGGCATTGGTTGAGGATGAATATTGAGTCAATTAAATCAGCCGGTCGGAGGAAAACGACGGGCAACCCGACCAATTTTAAAATTGAAGGTGACCGGTGAAGTTAACATCTCTCAATCACGGCATTTTGCCATTTTTTTCTTTCTTTTTAGAATAATTAAAAGAAAATAAAAGGCACATTAATCCGCTAATTCGGAAGTGCACGCAATCTCAGCCCTATAAACCGCCGGACAGATGGCTCCAATTTCACCTAAATTCTAATTTTTTTCTTTATTCTCTAAATTTCCTTTAATATCTTATTCAATTTCAAATATTAGCCCTTTAATTAATTAAAATTCTAACCGGTCAAAGTGGCTCGTGTTCAAAGATGATCATTTTAACCTCAACACTAGACTGGACTCAGCCTCCAGAGGATCTATCTCATACACGGGGATTTTCATTTAAATGGAAAATAGAAAAGGACCCACTTACACCTCGTTCCACTTTATTTATTTATTTATTTATTTATTTATTTATTTATTTATTTATTTATATATCAAAGTGTTAAATCCTATATTATAACATTAAAATTTCAAACGATTTGAAATTAGGGTAAAATTACATATTTTCATTTAAAAATAAATAAATAAATATATATATATATATATAGAGGGTTAAATACTATATTATAACATTAAAATTTCAAACGATTTGAAATTAGGGTAAAATTACATATTTTCATTTTAAAATAAAAATATATATATATATATATATTAAAGTGTTAAATACTATATTATATTTAAAGGGTTAGAAATTAGGTAAAATTACAAATTTTCATTTTAATATATATATATATATATATATATATATATATATATATATATTAAAGTGTTAAATACTATATTATAACATTAAAATTTCAATCGATTTGAAATTAGGGTAAAATTACATATTTTCATTGTAAAATAAATAAATAAATAAATAAATAAATAAATATATATATATATATATATAGGGTTAAATACTATATTATAACCTTAAAATTTTAAAGGGTTAAAAATTAAGGTAAAATTACATATTTTTATTTAAAAAAAAAATATATAATAAATGGAGAAAAACTCTGAATAAGATGTGAACATCTCTATTCATATCTCAAATATATTTAATGTTTTTTAAAATTTTTATAAAATTTTAAATAAAGTAAATATGACCTAACAAAAATAAAAAATAATAAAAAATAAAGGAATGGGAATGGAGTATAAAAAAGTAGGATATTATTGTAATTAAAAAGAAAAAAGAAAAAGAAGAGAGAGGTAGGCGGTTGACTTGTACGCAAAGATAAAGACAAACATTTATTTCCTACATTTATTTCCTTTTTATTATTATTATTATGATTATTACAGGTGACCAACAATTTACTTTATATATCTAACCAACCAATCATCGGCTGCCACCTGGCAGCTGTTTTGGCCTCACTAATCATAAGCGTTACTTTTTTTAAAAAATAATTATTTAAGAAATTTAATTTCCAGTTTAATGATTTTAAAGTAATTGTGTTTTTTTAGTATGATATTATTACGACATTAATAACCTTATTTGTACTTCCAAAATTTGAATCCTTGATTTTCACAAACTTATGTATATAAAAAGTAATTTTTTTTTTTTTACTTTCTCAAATATATATATATATATATATACATATAATTAGTATGAGTAAAAGGTCCGTAAATTTATGGCCTTACCATAATTTTATTTATAATCTTCACTGTTCCTAATTATTTTTACTGAGGTTTTTTTATTTTTTTTATTTATTTTTTTTTTAAATTTTTATCTTTGGTGTTCGATCTTAGTTGTAAGAGTTGGTCAATGAAAAAGTGCTTTTAACCTTAGGGTTGATCGAGATTATTCGAACTTTTAACCTTAAGATCGAGATTATAGCCTTTTAACCTTAAGATCGGGATTATTCAGATTTTTAACCTTGATATTGAGATTATAAACTTTTAACTTTTAAGATCAGAATTATTCAAACTTTTAATCTTACGTTTTGGATTATAAACTTTTAATCTTAGGATTGGGATTATTCAAAATTTTAACCTTCCGTTCGAGATTATAAACTTTTAACCTTACGGTTGGGATTATTCAAACTTTTAACCTTACGATCGAGATTATAAATTTTTAACTTTAGGATCGGGATTTAACCTTACGATCGAGATTATAAACTTTTAACTTTAGGATCGGGATTATTCAAAATTTTAACCTTACAATCGAGATTATAAACTTTTAACTTAGGATCAGAATTATTCAAACTTTTAACCTTATGATCGAGATTATAAACTTTTGATCTTAGAATTGGGATTATTCAAATTTTTAACCTTAAGATCGAGATTATAAACTTTTAATTTTAGAATTGGGATTATTCAAATTTTTAACCTTAAGATTGAGATTATAAACTTTTAACCTTATGATCGGGATTATTCAAACTTTTAACCTTATGGTCGAAATTATTTAAACTTTTAACCTTAGGATTGGGATGATTCAAACTTTTAACATGACGGTCGAAATTATAAACTTTTAACTTTAAGATCGAGATTATAGCCGTTTAACCTTAAGATCGAGATTATTTAGAGGTTTAACCTTACGATCGAGATTATAAACTTTTAACCTTAGGATCGGGATTTAATTCTATAAGTTTGGATTAACCAAAGAAGAAATTAGAAGGAAAAAGGAGAGGAAGGGGTTGGGGGAAGTAGCGGTCAAATTGGGAGGGAAAGTGTCGGTGCTGTGTATTTATAAAGATAAACAATAATTTCCAGAAGAAGAAAGAAAATACAGAGATTCATGGAGACAGGCGGCATCGACAGTAGAACCTCACTCTGATTCAGCGCGGAATTTGTAGAATTTCCATTTTGGATTTCTCCGAGCAATCGCACACCTCTCAGTTCAATGCTCCATTCATTCCATTGCTTAATCTCCAGGTTTCTTTCTTCTTCTTCTTGTTCGTAGACTGTGAGAGAGAGAGAGAGAGAGAGAGAGAGAGAGAGTTGTACCGAGATCTCTGAACTGCTGCAATGGGGGTGGATCTGAGACAAGTGTTGGCCGGCATACTCACTCTCACTATGTTTCTGATGCTTGGTCACATGATCAAGCGAGACCACTTTGATTCCGTCCAAGTATGTCCTCTAACCTTCGTTTTCTTTTCGATCTGTGTGCTATTTCATCTGTTTTCTCTTTTTTTGCTTTGTGACCTTGAGATCTTGTGCTGTAGAATCCTTCTCTTCTCTGTTTGTTCTCTAATTCTTATTTTCTGGTTTGTTTCTAGTGATTTCTTCTTTTGTTTTGCTTTTTGTGAAGTTTTGTTGCTATCTTGTACTTAATCGTCATTCTTGCTCAATTTTGTGGGATTTAGAGTCGTATTTCGTCTCTGCTTCTCCGAAAGAGAGTATAAATTACGGAATCCACAAATTGTGGTCGTTGAGTTTCTCAAATCTGCCTCCAAAATCAAGCACACTTTTCCTTTGTCTACTGGATTGCATGATTTTGGCTCCTCACAAATCAAGTTTGAGAAATAATCGAGATCCTAGTTGATTGTGTTCTTTCTCCTTTTTCCTTTGAAGGAAAAATTTCCAGGGCCAACGAAGGAGGTTACCAAAGTAACAACAATCCGCAGCCTTCATAAAAAAGGTGACGCTGCGTTGAAAAATGATGTTCAAGAGCTAAAACAATGTTGGAGTAAACCCGAATTTGGTCAGTATTATTCAATTTGAAAATTGAGCGAAAGTTGAATAGTTTACAATTTCTCGTGCTTTTGTGTCTCTTAGCTTTCCTATTCACTCATTACTCTTTTTGGCTTGGAAGCAGACGAGGGACAGCAATCAAAGGGGTATGTCACTTTTTCATTAACCGACGGTCCTGAATACCATGTCTCCCAGGTACTCCATTGAACTGTTTGATTCAACTGGTTTTTGTCTAGCTTGTTTATCAGAATCTTCAGGCTTTTTTACTCTAAAATTGCCCATCTTGTCGCAGTATTATTTTGGTTCTTCTTAGATCTTCGTTTTTGTTGTCCTCTAGAATTGTTTTCCTTCATTCTACTGTGTGTCCTATTGATGTTTATTGCCTATTTCAGATTGCGGATGCTGTAGTTGTGGCTAGATATCTTGGTGCGACTCTTGTTGTCCCAGATATCAGAGGGAAAAAACTAGGAGATAAGTGGTAAGTTCTAATGAGTCAAATAATAGCAAAGAATAATTCCCATGTGGTTATGTCTTGGGTTTAGCAGGAGCAAGATCCTGTGTCTAGTGGATCTTCCTCTTTTTGTTTATTATCTTGGCATTTCTTATTGCTTCACTCCATATTTGTAGATATTTGCTTCTTGTACTCTGTCTATCAAAAAACCTGACATAGCCATAATCTTAAAGGAACTTTGGGGATATTTATGATGTTGAGAAGTTCATTGGAAGCCTGGATGGAGTTGTCAAGGTAGTAAAAGAGCTGCCATCTGAAATATCTCCAAGAAAGATCTCGGCTGTCAAAGTGCCGAATCGAGTTTCAGAAAACTACATTTCGGAACATGTTGAGAAGATTTATAAGAAAAGTGGCAGCATAAGACTCGCAAGTTTCTTCCCTTCAGTCAATATGAAAAAGTCGACCACATCAAGTAATGGTGATTCAGTTCCATGTTTGGCAATGTTTGGAACATTGAAGTTGCAGCCAGAAATAAGTGAGGTGATTGAATCCATGATTGAGAGGCTAAAAACTCTGAGTCGGAAGTCCAATGGTCAGTTCATAGCGGTGGACTTGAGGATTGAAATGTTGGGCGAAAATGGTTGCCAAGAGGCATCTGGAAGCAAAGGCTGCTATACTGCACAAGACATAGCTTTGTTTTTGAGGAAAATTGGTTTCGATAAGGACGCTACCATATACTTAACTCAACCGAGATGGGATAACAGTCTTGAAGATCTCAAGGATTTATTCCCAAAAACTTACACAAAGGTGAGTCATGGACGGGTTTATCATTTATCGACATATCCATAAATTGAGCTAGAAAGAATAAGATTACTTCATACGAGTTGTTGCGCGCGTTTTCTTACATATTGTCTTGATTAGAATATGCAACTCTGGGACTGAACTATGAATTCCCTCTTTTTTCTGTTTCATTTTTACAGGAAAGCATAATGCCTGCGGATAAGAAGGCCAAGTTCTTGAACGCAGAGAGTTCCGAATACGAGAAAGTGATCGACTTCTACGTATGTAGTCAAAGCGACATATTCGTTCCAGCGATCTCTGGCCTCTTCTATTCGAATGTTGCAGGCAAGAGGATTGCTTTGGGGAAGAATCAAATACTTGTTCCAGCCACCATTCAAGAATCTACTGCTCCTGCTACCAAATTCATATCCTCTTACATCAAAAAGAAGAACCACTTAGCTTATTCATGCTTTTGCTGAGGCTCTTCACAAAGGTAAATCAAGATACAATCCCTCACTTGTGTGCACATCCAGCTTCATGGCTGCCTAATTGTATTGCATATGTTTTCACTTTGCTTTTAATGCCTCCTACTAAACAGAAGATATTTGTTAGAAGTATTTTTGAACGATTTAGATGTCAACTATTGTTTGATAAAGGCTTCCATTAAAGTAATGAGATTGAGAAACTTATGCATCTCGTGCCCAAAGTTCGAAGAACGTTTACGTTTACAACGAACACTTACATATTCCCCTTGTTGTCTGGTTAATTCATGACAAGAATAGAAATCAATATAAAGGGGCAAAACTGATGTCTAAGCCCATAATTAAATAATATACCTCTTCTCTTCAAGCTTACATTACTGAAAATAAACAAGAACCCAAAATTACAATTAACCACATTACTTTGATGGATACATAAAAGCCAAATACATTGTAAAATTGTTCTTGAAAATGTTGAAACACATCCTCCTTCACGTTATTCCTTCGTCTTGGTCCTTCGAGCTAAAATGTATATTCTATACTTTTGGTACCCGTTTGTTTGGGTTTCGTATACTTCTTTTTTTGTAACAATTTAGTCCATACTTTTAGAAACGTAACAATCAAGTCCCGAATACGTTTAAAACCACTTTAAGTTTAGAATTTTAAGAAAACTATTTGCTCGATTGACTTGCGCTCATACGGTGCAAACATTTTTCTAAAAACTTCGGAACTTGATCGTTACGCAAGCATGATGTCTAAACTATTAGAAATAAAAAGAAATATACCCAAAAGCATATATTTTAGCCAAGAAATACCAAATTATGGATTGTCCTTCAAAATTATGCACTTTGGAGAAAGACGAAATCCCAAAATTAAGCACCATGTGACCTCCTGTACCGTTGAACTAGCTTTGTGAAGTATTTACCCAATGGAGTCTCAGGAACTGGAATCAGTTTGCCAACGACAGCCAGAGGCCAGCTGAAAGAGATGAGATGATAATTTATTTACCACTTGTAAAAACACAACAGTAATTTTATTTTTACTGTTAGTAATTTAACTTTTTTGAATGATCTGAAAAGTGAGAGGCTAACCTCACAAGGCCGATAGCAATGCAGATAAGCCATTGCTTCCCATCAAGTTTTACTGTGGAAGTAAATTTTCCTAGAAATTCGACGATGATAATCTGCATTGCAATTTAAACATGGAAGCATTATAGAAGAGGCATCGCAACGAATACGAAGAAAATGGCTTTAAAGGTAACCTGAAGCAAGAACGTTGTTCCAACTATTCCCATAAAGAGGTAATTTTTCGTCACGCCACTGAATACGTTCATTTCATCTGGTTTTCGAGCGTTAAATTCATTGAATATCTGCATTGCCAGATTTGATAACTTAAACCAAACTAAAAGGCATAAAAAACTAATGAAAAACAAGGAAGATGCACAGAGATTTTGGATAAATTTCTTAGTTATTAGAATTACTTGGCAGAGGACAAAGGCATTGAAAATCACTGTATTCTTCACATTAAAGGCGTGCTCCTTGCTATCAGTATTCAATTGAAGAATATCAGTGGCATAGAAGTTGAGAACAAGAAGGACAGCAACTTGATACAAAGCCTGCACCGCCAACAAAGGGGAAAAGAACATCAGGGAAAATGAAAGCAAGCCTTAAGAGTTTCAGTTTCAAAGATAACGAACACCGTCGTCTTCACGTACCTGTACAATCAAATTCCTCCACATGATATTGGTTATAAGGGGTTCCCTGTAATCCACACAAATTATACATATTTTAATAAACATGTCATACTTTTTGAGAAAATGATATGTCACCGTGTCCATGTCATGTCGTTTCCATATCCGTGCTTCTTGTAGAAAATTCAGAATCATGTTTGTAACAAGTCATTTGAAAACAGCATTAGTTTTTACCTTCGACCAACAGGTGACCGATGCATCAAGTGGTCCGTTGGTGGTTCAGTAGCTAATGCTAGAGCACCGAGTGTGTCCATGATCAGGTTAACCCAGAGAAGCTAACAAGGAAGACAAATATACCTTCGTTAATCAATATGAGATAATAATCTCAAAGGAAGGGAAAAAAAAAAAAGAAAGAAAGAAAGAAAGAAAGAGCAATCTGCTTAAATTTATAGGCTATAGAATATGTAACAGCCCAAACTCGCCCAAACTCACCACCGGGAGATATTGTCTTCTCTTTGGGCTTTTTCTTTCGAGCTTTCCCTCGAGGTTTTTAAAATGCGTCTGCTAAGGAGAGGATTCCACACCCTTATAAAGAATGTTTCTGTTCTCTCTCCAACCAATGTAGGATCTCACAATTCACCCCCCTTTAGGACCCAACGTCCTTGCTGACACTCGTTCCTCTCTCCAATCGATGTGGGATCTCACAATCCACCCCCCTTTGATACCAAGGGTCCTTGCTGGCACACCGCCTAGTGTCCACCCCCCTTTGGGGCTCAAACCGCCTGATGTCTAACTCTTATACCATTTGTAACAGCACAAGCCCAACACTAGCAGATATTGTCCACTTTGGCCCGTTTTGTATTGTCATCAGCCTCATAGTTTTAAAACGCGTATGCTAGGGAGAAGTTTTCACACCCTTGTAAGGAATACTTCGTTCCCTTCTCTAACCGACGTGTGATCTCACAAATATTTGACGTTATTCACATTTTTAACATTCAGCTTAGTCTTTAGTAGCATAGTGATCGAATTCTCACACGCGTTATAGCAATGTGACATGGAACAACCATTTCAAAAGGCAGAAAAATATTGGTAAGAGGGGAGAGAAGAAACCTGCACAGTATTTAAAGGAACATCACCGGAAGACACAGCTGCAACAACATTAATCACAAGAGCGGCAACATTTACAGTGAGCTGAAACTGGATGAACTTCTGAATGTTTGCATACACAGAACGCCCCCACCGGACAACCTACATAAATTGGCATAAGCAGTGAAATTATGAACTAGCAAGTCAATTTTGCTAAATAAATGCATCTATTTAGTATTCTTTATTACATATTCACGTTTTGGAGGTTATTAGCTTCAAAGTTACGTATGAACCAAAAAGAAACCGAAAGAAACTGCAGAATTAAAAGCTGGTCAAGATGATCCACACAAACCTTTACAACTGAAGCAAAGTTATCATCCAAGATAACAATATCAGAACTTTCTTTCGCAACTTCAGTGCCTTGTATGCCCATAGAAAGACCGATATCTGCCTAGAGTTCAAAAGGGTAAACACATACTATCAACGTGAACGAAACTCGCTTAAACAGCTACGGAACTTCTCAGTAATATCAATCAAAACAAAGACTAGAAACCGCACGAAATATGAAGAAAAGAAAAGAAACTCACAAGTACTCAACCAAACAAGAATTCAGATGTGTCTAGACTCATTTCCATTATGGACACATAAACCAACTTGCAGATAAAAATTTTGAGCAGTATATTAACGTTATTTATAATCGTCTTATAGTGCTTCCAGAAAACAATAATAAACATTAACATATTACAGCAGTTTTCTAGTTCATACAGTATGCTTGCACATGCATGCTCTATATTTAGATATTAGTGTTATAGCAAGCAATGCAACAAAAGCCGATTGAAAAAAAAATTACAATTAATTTTGTATTCTACACTCTGCAAACAGAGAATCGTTCATGTGAAATAATAAAAACCACAAAGTTCACAAACCTCGTGGAGTGCAGGGGCATCATTTGTCCCATCGCCTGTTACAGCAACGACGTCTCCTCCCTTTCTTAATGCTTGAACAAGCAAGAGCTTGTCATTGGGTGAAGACCTCCCCATCACCTGTATGTCATTGCATAGAGTTGACCCTTTTTTATAATCATTTTTACAACAATCACAAACTCCATTAAGGGAAAACAAAACAGTCTGGAGGCCAAAAGGACAAGATGTCCCCTTGCTTAAAATTGAACTCTCAATGCATCATTATTCTATGTTATTCATATAAACAAGACTTTGTGGGTTGAACATAAATAGTTAATGCATATTGTATTTTCATCTATGATGTATGCAATTCTAAGTGTACCGTTATTTTTGGGGCAACTTGTTCTCTTTCCTTCTCAGACAATACACGGAATTCTTTTCCTTCAATTACTGTCGGCTCAGAAGCATCGTCTGTTGCGCTAAGTATTCCACACTCTATTGCTATAGCTTTGGCGGTCTGTATATTGTCTCCAGTTACCATGCGCACCTACAAATTTGCAATTGTATTACATACAGAACACATATATCACGTGCAAGTATACAACTGCTGCATAATTAAGGATAAGCCCAGCTCTAGATCTCAAAACAAAATAAAAATGTTAGGAACTAGAAAACAAAATATTGTTTTTTCCAAATCATGTACCAAAGAGTTAAAAGTAACTAGAAGAGTTATCAATGACTTGAGCGTCAAACAACAGCTCCAAGTTAACATAAACCTAAGGCCAGATGAAGAAGTTTTAACCATTTCCTTCATCATCTGAAATTTAGGATTTAATAGTGTAAAGAATGTAGCTCACCCAAGAAGATGTACGTGTGTTGCACGTAAAAGGAATCGAGATCTATGAGACAAAAATAACACATAATAAACTACCTTGACGCCAGCATCCGTGCACACTTTCACAGCCTCTTTAACACCAGCACGACAAGGATCCTGCAAAATGATGACGTTAAAAAATCATAACTTGACACTTCGATATATAAAACCAAAACAGGAAAAAGAGTAAAAAAAGAGCCTTGACATCTCGCAACCACGGTGCTCACTTCAACTTTTAAGGTTCCCCACGTTCACCATGGTGAACAGTGGAAGTTGTGCATAATGCATAAAATAAGAGCCTTAGAAGTAAAAAGTCTACCATGAAAAACCAATTTCTCAAAAGTTCAGGGCAACCCTCTATAATTTAAAATATTTCTATTTGAGCCCTATTCATAGCAAAAGAAACTGCAATAATAGCAATTTATTGTGTAAAGGAGTTCTGCACTTGATCATTACCTTTATACCAACAATTGCAAGCAGAATAAGATCATCAGCAGGCAATTCCCATTGATCCAAACCCTGTTCATCTACTGGAACCTTCTCTAATTCATATGGTCTATATGCAATCGCAACACAACGCAAACTTCTTGCAGCCATATCATTAATAGCTGCCTTAAAATAATCCTGGAAAGGATACAATAGGAAATTCAGTTTGAATTGAATGTCTAGTTTCAAGAAGTTCAAACTAGGAAATGCACTAAATTATGAATAATATTCTAATATATCTTGCCTTGGATGTACCATGTCACTAACCAATCATAAGTATAATCAGGTCAAACGAAAAAAAACATTCAAGGAATTTGGATTGAAAGAGTGTGGGTTAAAAAAAGATCAAAATTCGATTTAAGATCACTATTGCATAGCACCATAAGTAATAAATTAATAAATGACCAATCTGTATCTCAGTCCATCAAATAAATACGATCAAAGAAATAAAGCTGGATGAACGGACAAGCCTAAATTCTCAAAACATAACACTGTTCTTTAAGTCAAATTGCTATCACTAACCTCATTGCCTTCCATTGAGTGCACTTCACAATTCATTCCCATATACTTTGTACAAGAAGATAAGACCATCTCTGCCGCTCCTTTCCAGTGTATGTAGACTTCTGAGTCAGCCTGCCAGGACACCACATGGCTAAGTTTCATCGACACAAATTCATCAACAACAAAGGACGTGTTTAAAACGTAAAAGCAACCAACAACTTTCTTAAAAATAGTATTCCAGTGCCCTCTAAATTATCCAGTGCACAACCATAATAACGCAAATGCAGTGAGGAAGAACATGGTGCTCCAAGCTCAAGATCATAATAATTACCCGCTTTATCGCAACACCTCCTCGCTTCTTTTCTGAATTGAACGGGACAACATGAAGAACTTCAGACTCTGATTTGACAACATCATACTTCATTCCCAGCTGCACACAGGTTTAGAAAAGTGACTAAACTTCAAAAAGTTTTAGTCAATACACAAATTGAGGCAAATATATATATACACACTCACACCTTGACAGCCCAAGATAAAATAGCCTTTTCTGTAGGAGATCCAGTGACCTCTATACTTCTCCCATCCTGTCAACATAAACTCAGTCAGAGAACTCCTCAACTGAATCTAGCAAAAAATGTACAAACATGATGCAGCTCCAACCAATTACAATAGAAAAAGAGGACAAGCATTCCCAGCTCAACTCAAAAGTAAAATTATAAATTTTTTCTCACAAATTGAAAACAAAAAACAAGAAACAGAATGTTAGTATAACCCTATAACTTCCGTAATATGCTTGGAGAAGCAGTCAAAGGGCCTTCCCTGGTCAAGCCAAATTACAAAGTAAAAAAAACGCCCCTCCATTCTGAATAGCAAATCAATGTATGAAAGTTTACCATAGCAACAAAAACATTGCCTGCGCTGTTCTGAGCAATGCCCTCATATAGCAGATTGAGAACCAGTGACTGCAACTCCAGTGGCTCATCTGGGGGATTCATCATTTTCTTGCCAACACATGCCTCGACCACAGTCATCTGAGACCAATTTTTTTTTTTTTTTTTTTTTTTGAGGGGGGGGAATCATCATCATCACTTAGAATTAAAAGGAAAACATTAAGTTTAAGGTCTCATTAAATAACATTCTCATTTCCTATTCTTAAAATTGTTATACATTCAAAAACACTCTCTTTGTCACAGTTCTATTAAAAAAGTTCGTTAATCTACAACATGTAATCTGAATATCATACACAATTTTGAAATTTTCCAATAAATTTGAACATTTTATCTTTCAAAAGAAATGTTTAAAGATCTTATATTTTGCTTAAAGAATAGACAACTGCAATCAGGAAGAAAAAAAAAAAAAAAAACATTGCACAAGATCATAGTCAATTAGTAACAAACATGAAATTGATATCAAAACAATTTCTTTTTCTTTCAAACCATCAGGAGACAAGAAAACAGAAAATTTAACAAAATATCAAGTCAAAAATAACTTCTCAAATGAACAACAAAATTTTCAGACTAACACAAGAAAACGATCCACAAAAACCAAATTAACTGTCATGAATTGAAGGCATTACAAAGATATGAAAAAAGAAAAAAACAGAATAACAGGTTTAGATTAGCTGAACTACTGTCTGAACTGCTTGCATCAGAGCTAAACTTATACCCAAATATAACACTGTTGAGCCTCAAACGTACCTGATTTAAAGTCAACGTTCCAGTCTTATCACTGCAAATTGTTGTTGCAGAACCCATAGTTTCGCAAGCAGACAGTCTACGAACCTACAAATCAACTTTCATTCGTTGGGCTTGGGGAAAAAGATGAAGACACTTCAAAAGAGTCTTCTTAGAATTCAAGAACAAAGTTCAACAACTTATAGAACTGATCCTATTCAAGTAAGGTTGTAACTTCAAACCAGTCTTCTGAAGTACAAGTTCGTGAGATGGAAATCGATAAAAATACTAACCAATGCTTTATCGGCCATCATTTTCCGCATGGAGTACGCTAATCTGGAAATATAAAACATTAAGAATATAAAAAAAAAAAAAAAAAAAAATCTTAGAAAAGTCGGATCAAGTCCAACACAAACTGCAGTAAGACAAACATTAAATAATTAATTACGTTAGAGTGACAGCCAAAGGAAGTCCTTCAGGCACTGCAACAACCACAATAGTAACCTGAATGATTTAATAACCAGCAATTAGTAACTAACAATGCACTGTGAGAGAAAAACAGCATCAAGAGGCTAAACTTACAGCAACAGTAACGATTCTAATTACTCCATTTACAGCATCACCTAGACTCGTATGCCCACGCTGAAATTCAATGTTTCCATTTGCATCATGTGTATTTCCAGTGAAGTATCTAATTTTCCAAGTTGTATTTTAAGGACAGGTTTATGAAAACTCAAGCAGAAAAAAAAAATTATAATTGTGAAATACTATATCACCTGCCCAAAAGGATAGCTAGCACAGAGACTGCAACCGCAAGCCCAACTATGCCTATGAAAGTTGCAACTCCGTTCAACCGGACCTATTAAATGTCATTCAAATATAATTGAACATATCAAAAGAAAATTCCACGGCCTTCTAAGCAACAAATGTCAAGACATTAACCTGCAAGGGAGTTTCTTCCCCAGTATCCTCTGAGATACTGGCCATCAACAATCCCCATTCAGTATTGATTCCAACAGCAGTTACCTGAAGACGAAAACAGCAAGGCTCCATAATGGTAGTTTTTTTATATTTTATGACAAAAACATGCAAGTTATTGTTTAACAATTTCATTTATGACAGAGACATCTACATGCATCCTTTATACAGAGCACTTGGTTCCAAGATATTAACACTGAAAACAAAGGTGCAAGGATCTGACATAAGACAAGCTCTCTAACAGACTCACTGACTCAAATACATCCTAGGACAAGACCAAACTCTAACCAGCCAAGCATACCAACCAGTCTACTACCCAAACCAGAAAATTAAGTTAGAGAACCTTATCAAAATTAATTCTCTAGCCATGCAAAGTTCTTCCCAAATAAACTAAAAAGCTATAATGAAACAGCGGCCCACTTTTTCCATATGAAAGAACAATCTTGAACAAAAAAATGAGAGATAAAATCTTGTTCATAAATGCATGCCGATACTTGTAGTTCAAGAACTGCACTAGACGGATTATCAAGAACTGCACTAGACGGATTATCAAGAACAGCATCAGACGGATCATAAAGAACAGCCCCAGAGTTTAATGAAGACAGTTACAAGAAGTCAAAGCATGAAAATTACCATCATGGTACCAACTCCATCTGCAACTTTACAACCAGACATCATAAAGGGTGCCTTCTGATCCTTGCGAACCTGAGAGACAATATCAGCTTAGTCATGAAATAAATAAATAAATAAAATAAAATAAAATAAAATAATTACATCGTGTGGTTGAAAGGAAAATATAAACTAACAATCTTGCTTTCGCCAGTCATGCTAGATTCATCTATGGCAAGTGAATGACCGGTGATTAATATTCCATCAGCAGGGATCTAATCCAAACAAACGTGACTGTTAAATTAGAAAAATATGGTTGAACTATAAAGCTACCAACAAATAAATTGACCATAAAGGACAGCAACCTGATCTCCAATTTTAAGAGGTACAACATCTCCAACAACGATATCAAATATTGAGACCTTTAAAGTTCTACCATCCCTCAAGATCTGCATCAAATTTTGCTTAGTTCACAGGTAAACATAAAAATGTCATAGTAGCATCAAGTAGCCAGTATGTACCTCTACTTGTATGTTCTGTTTTTCCTCATTTAAGTTTTGAAACTGAAGAGACTGTCGATAATCACTGACCGCTGTCAAATAAAAAAGGATGATTCAAAATTATGAAGACATTGTAGAACAGAAACTTACATTCCTCTATATGAGACATTCCTAAAAATGACAAAAGCATAATAAAAACTCTCAAGCATAAATCAATTTGTACAGCATTAGAATGTCTATAAAATACAAATATGTGCAAGACCTAAACGAACCTGCTGGAACAAAAAGGCACGTAAATATCATATTAAAATTACTTTAAAATGGATTTCATACTTTTTTCATTTCCATCATCATTAAAATATGAAAAACTCTTGCCAGCAATTCCTCCCTCTTCTTTGGCAAAAGAACACTTGCAATTAGAATGGGATAAGATAGAATACCTGTGACCATTATGACAAGAAACACAGCAAAGGAAATGCTTCCTCCGTCATACCATCCTTCCTTTACACCCTGTGATGATTACCAAAGTCAGAATGCACTAAACTTACAACAAGCCAACAGAGGAAGCAACGTGTGAAGAAACCAAAAAGTGTTGCATGTCAGATTGAAAATAAAATCAAATGCATGGGCTTCAACTTCACCCTAGACTCGAGTAGCGTTTTGAATTTTAAGAACTTATAAGCATATCCATCCTAACACAGCCACATCTACTCTCTGCCAATTTCACACTGTATTTTCAACATAACACTTCACCAAGTTGATCTTTACCAAAATTGATCATAGCGAAACATGAAGTATCAGTTACATAAACCTGCTGGTCTTATATCTTTGTGGCAAAAATACTAGTCACAATGTGTGACATAAATATATTTCGTAAAAAATTATCCACAAGAAGGAGGAGACATTTAATAAACCATGCGAACCTTTGTTTTCATTCCCAAAGCTAATGATGCCACTGCAGCTATAATCAAGATGATTAGGGTTAAATCTTGCCAGGCTTCCCAAAGAAATCTCTGCCAAAAATAGAACAGTCAGAATGAATGGCCATTTATCAACACAAGAAAAAAGAAAAGAAATGGGAAACTAGTTCTAAAAAAGTCACAAAAATTGTTTGTACCAAGAAACTCCGTCCTTTTTTACGTGGATATGTATTTGATCCAAAGGTATTTCTTCTTTTTAGTAAATCAGTTTCATCCCCCGGTATTCCTTTATCGGTATTTGTTTTCAATAAATTTGATAAGCCTTTGACCTGGTAAAACACAAGATAAAATGTTTTCACTTAAGCCAAGGATGAAGAAGGATAAATATGATACAATGAAACAAACTATAACTGACTCACTCCTCCATATTGTTGTAGAGAAGAAAAGTTTTGTTCACGGGTCAGTGAGACAAGATGTTCTAAATTAATGCCATAGTCACCAGTTGACGTTGGAGGTGGTACTGAGAAACCTACCAGTGGAGACACTAAAATTAGAGGAATATGAGTCGAGTAAAATTGAAGCAATGCATTATCAGTTCCCAGTTTCTTGTTACAATCATTGCATTTCAGGCAGCTAATCAACCAATTGCTTCCATCCAGAAGCATCGACATTGGGTTTTGGAATGAAACTAATTTCTGAATGAATTATCTACAGCTTCAGATAACATGTATTGTGGTACAAAATTTTCAGTGAACTAAACAAGGAAAAGGCTTGATAAAGGACGGCGTAGAAAATTTGCTGTAACACGACACAAAAAATAAAGAAGAATATCCCAAGTTTTGTTAAACATATGGAAATTTTTAGAGAAATAATACCAGTTTGTTGTTCCCCTGCCAATTTGAAAAGCAGTGCTGCCTGAAGAAAAACGCAAAAGTGATAAGGATATGAAAAACCGACCTTGTGATATAAAATGTTGGTGATGACTCAAACTATTACCCTTATAACTTGAGAGTGGGCTCTAATCATCCTTCTTCTTTTCTCTTTCTCTTCCTCCTTTTTTAAATCCAAAGTATATCGAAATCTCCGAGATGCATTAAGCACCAACGCAGCTTGCTGCACCCCAAGAGGAAAATTAAAAAAAATATAAATAAATAAATAACTAGTTCATGCCTCATGTACCAGAAGCTGAAATATCTTTCATAACATAAAAAGGAAAATTAGGAATAATTTTGTGAACTTCCATAATATTTTATCACTAAGGATATTGATATTCTAGCTTTAATAGAAAATGTATGCAATAGGAAAGAAGCATTTCTCCACAAGAGCTTCATTTGCAAATGTGCACCACGTTTTTATTCTTTTGAATGGTGACGGTAAGTTTCCAAGTTCATTTATATCCTAAACCTCTCATTCTGTAGTATTTTGGAACAGGAAACTTATTTGGCATTATCCTGCGGCCATTAGAACATAATTTGGCACTTTCTGAATATCTGATTCTTCATTTAGTTTTTTTTACCATTGCATCACCCATGATTTTATTTAATATCACTAAGTCTCTAGATCAATTTGCATGCACCTTGGCTAACCTCACATAACAACCATCTAAACCTACAATATTTAGAACGTACAATTTTAAATATTATGTAAGTATCTACCCTGGTTTCAGTTCATTCACTCTAAAACCTTTAACTTCTTCACTATCCTCAATGGGTGACCCTATTACTTCGTGCACACAATACATGATAATTTTAATTGTACTCGACATGGACAACAATATTTATTTAGTTTGATGCATTCAAATGTGACTCATATTTGCTATTAATGATCAAGATTGGCAAAGACTCCAATTCTGAAGAGAAACATCTCAACCATCTAGACAAAATGGCAAGGTTCTTGCCAGAAGGATTACCAAGCCTAACCCCCCTCTTCACACAAATTGAAATTGTTTCACTTATCCAAATGCCCACACTCTCACCTCTTCCCAAAGAAAACCCCTCTTGAACTTCTTTAAAAGGTTGGTGCTTTTTTAACAAGAAACAAACTTTTCATTACTGATATTCTAAAAAAGCATGGGAGCAAGAAAATATAAGGAACAACAAAACAACAAAAACACAGCAACAACAACGAAATAAAGACATCCCAATGACGGTAAATATCACGAAGAGAATAAGCAGCAAAAGAGTTCGGAAGCGTGCACTAGGAAGACCCGTGAAAACAAACTGAATCAAAACGCTCGAATCATGCTGAAGTGTGAACATTTCAAACTGACTGCAATTATCAACGATTTGAGTGACATTAAATAGAAGTCTAGCTTTCTACAAAGGTTAAAGTGTTTCTTTGGCTATTTATCCAAGAAAAGTTGAACACTGGTGACTTATTGCAAAGGACTTAATGCCAAACTAAGTACTCTACAAACTAAAAAAACCTAACCAAAACTATTAAATCTAACTCACTACAACAGTTTTACTCCCCTTCAAAACTAACTTGCGTGAGTTTATAACAAATGGACCATCTACAAAACTGAAATTTACTTCATTCTATGGTTCCAATATTATACTTCAATTGAAAACCTTATCTTAACATTATCAGAACATCAATAAAGCAGCATGCCAAACATCCACTTGGTTGCAAAATTGCACAAAGAATTTAATTGTAGACCCATAATTTCCTTCTTGAACACAATGTTCAAATATATACAAATAATATTTTTGCGAGTATAATGCTTCTTTGTTTTGGGTAAAAAACATGTGGGATAATGAAGATTTGAATTTCCGACCTCACAGAAAAAAGTGCATGTCAATTACCATTGAAGTATACTCAGTTTACCATGACTGTAATGCATCTTTCAATCGACCTCTTGATTTCTTGAAAGTGCGTTCTTCCACACCAAAATATTGGTAAAAGAATGAATAAAAATGCCAAGAAATTCTTCTTCATCCTCAGTCTCAGCAGGTTTAGTAGAACTTTAAATTCATGAAGCACTTCACCTCCACTAGTCGGATTACTAATCTAAAAAGAAGCCCTTTTTTCTCCGGCAAGATCTTGGTGCTTCAAAGAAACTAATTGTGATTATTCAACCACAAGTTGAATCAGTTTTCCTGTCTTGATGCAAAATGGACCTTAAATCTTGAATTTGCTCTTTCCCATCCAATGCTTCTGAGAAAACTACCGATTAAACTTTGTATTTTCATTCAGCTTGAGATGGATTATTTGGCTCTAAATCCAAATTGAAATTTATGTTTGTCCAGGAAGCCTCTTAGAAACTTTGTGCTGTCTTTTTCAATTATTTTGGTGCTAAATTACCAAGGTTTGGATGAAACTTATTTGGTAGAATTAAGAAATTTTGTGTAATATATGTTCTTGGTTTTGACTGACTATAATCACTCTCAAATTGATCTTCAAATTTGCCTAACCCTCAGCATTTGATGAGTATTGTCATGGATCATAATAGTAGTAAGAACTGAATTTAGATTGCAATTCTTGTGAAATACTTGACCGAAAAATCTCTTGCTTTCATCCAACTCATGTTTTTTTTCTTAAAAACTTCCATGAATGAAAAGATATTTATTTCTTTCGCCCACTACTTCTTGTACAAATCTATGAAATCATGAACCATAATCAAAATATTGAGATAGATTTTAGGTCAAAACGAATTCTTCCATGAAGTCGCTAGAATCAAAACTCCAATCTTGACTTCCGTTGTATTCAAATCCTTGCTCGTTCAAATCAAAATCATAACCTTAGTTTTCATTGAATAGTTGAAATTTTTTTGTGCATCATATTTCAACTGCTCATAGCTCTTTCATTGTTCTCTCATCTCTTCCTAAAAACATAATCAAATGATTTTATAATAACTCATACAAGAAATTTTAAAGTGACAAACTAAAAAGAACCCAACCAAAATTATAAACTAATTCACTATCTCTATAAGTCTAAATGGTTGGTTAGTTTATTTAGTTTTAAGTTAACGTTAATATACTAAAATTTAACAAAAAAAATAAATAAAAACAATAATAATTTAGATCAAACTAGTATATGGGTCAATCAATGTTCAATATAAATTTAGATCAAACTAGTATATGGGTTTGACTTTTTAGGTTTGACCAGCCCATAACCCATGGAGAAATATATAAAAGTAAAAAATCTTGAAAATAAGAGAAATAAATTCTTTGTTGAATTTATTGTATAGATATATAGTTTATCAAAAAATCATATATAAATCATTTTATACTCATAAATAAATAATATAAAATCATTTTATTCAATGAAATGAAAATAACATTTTATAATTTTTTTTAACACATACTTTTATATTCTGCTTTTTATTTGTCACCATCTATCAACTTATAATTTTATTAATAATTATATTTTTTTATTCTAGGGGTAAATGATAATCATACTAACAATTTTAATCCAAACTCCAATCATCCTAAACCCTAAACCCTAAACCCTAAACCCCTAAACCTAATTCAATTCTTCAATTTTAAAATATTTTTAAAAATTACTTTTCAAATAATAAAATAAGTATTTGTATATATAATTGTATCAATATTTTTTTAAAAATAGTAATAAATGTATCAATATTTTCTAAAAATAATAATTAATTCGATAGTTAAGCCCAACCTATAATAAGTTTAGGTATTATGTTCAACCCATAAAAATTCGATAGTTAAGCCCAACCTATAATAAGTTTAGGTATTATGCTCAACCCAATTTATCATTTAAATAAGTTTATAATTTTTTTTTTTTTTTCCTTTTTTCATTTTCTTGGATAGTAAATGATAATATATAAAAAAAATTAAAAATAAATAAATAAAAAAAAAAGAAAAGAGGAAAAGATAATTACCCTCCATCGCTTGAGTATCTCGAGCGGGACGTTTTTGGTATTGTCGACATCAAAAGGATCGGAAACCTCTTCTTCCTCCTCCTTGTTAATGCTTTTGCCGGAGGAGAGCCCAGCCTCAACATCGTCTTGCCGGCCGGACGTGGAAGCGTTGAGCGGAAATAGGCCATTGCCCGAAGCCGATGAACCACGAGACGTCATGTTTGGCTCCGTTCAAGTTAAAATATGTCGCAACAAAGATCATACACACAATCAGCCGACGCTTATACCTGCTGAGCCATCTCGCCGTAGACGAAAACAAGAATCATTCAGACTCGAACAAAAAAGGTCCAGAAATCGAAAAGACGCGGTTAACTTGAACAATAAAGAAAAACAGCCAAATTATCGATGCTAATTCTGGTGGAGACAGTGGAGACAGTTACGATATTCCTGGAAGAGCGATGAAATTGGGGGATTTTGAAGTAGAAAAAAAAGGAGCGAACACATACCAAATTTAGGAAGCTACAGAGAAGCGAAACGGTACCAGTGCTGCTGCTCGAAACTGAATCCGCGCATCCGCAGAAGGCAATGACGGCCAAATTGGCGATGTGGCTGTTCTGTGTCTGTAACTGAGAGATGAGGAATCCATTGATCTCGAAAACGAAGCTCTAAAGAAGCTCAAACGAGGAAGAGACACGGCAGAAGATCGCCATGGATGGGCGATTCATTGAAGCTCTGCGCTGGATGAGCACTACACTGATCTGTAACTGTCCCTTCGTTGTTTAATCCTATAGAGAGAAACTTCGTCGAAACTTCGTGTAAGACTTTCAGAAAATACATTTAGTTTTTTTCTTTTTTTATATAATTTTTATTTATTCTTTTCTCATGTTTTAATTCTGTTTTTAAATTTTTATATTTTTCTTTCAATTTTTTTATTTTTATTTTTTATTTTCTGAAATTTTGCATATTTCCCGCTCAGTTTCCGTTTATTCTCACCTTTTAATAATTAATCTAAATTTTAAATTAATTACAAAATTAGAAATAGTCAACATCAATTACCATAAATAGTATTAATAGTAAAAATATAATATTTTAAAATTAGTTTTATATTTTCAATAATTATTGAAAATAAAATTTAATTTATTTAAATTAAGTAGTTAAAATCTGGGGATTTAAATGTGACAGTTGGCGGCAAACAGAAAAAGAGCGCGCATCGTGCTTGCACCTTCTCAAAACGCGTCCCAAATCCCAACTAACCTTCTTGAATTTTAATTAAAAAACCTTAATGTCCCCAAATATTTATTTACATAAATTAAATTTTTTTAATATTTTTTAAAAAATAACTATTTATTTGTTATTTATTTATTTACTAGAAATTAAAAAAATTAACGTCCAGTTTAATATAAGATTAAAAGTTTGGGCGTGTTATTTAATCGATTTAATATTAAAATAATATAAATTAATGTCAATTTAAATTAAAATGGAATCCAAGGGAAGAATATAATGGAAAGACCAAATCCGGCCGTGATTGCCGTACGGCCGGAGTGTGGTGGCCCACTGGGTACTTGATTCAGTCGACACAAGCTGGCGCTCAAATAATGACACATAGAAAGACACAGTCCACTTATATCAAATTGTCTTTTTAGAACGGTGGAAAATAATTAAGATAAAATGTTTCGAGAATGTAGTTATGGAATATACTTTAGATATTTGTTAAAAGTTTTTTTCTTTACCGTTATGATTTCATTAATAGTATATTTTATTTTAGTCTAGTCGGATTATATTTTCCCTTATTTTTAGGTATATTTCATTAATCGACTATTTATATTTAAATATATTATTTTGTAGATGGAACCAGGTGGGACGGTGACAATGAATATAATCATCGACTTTAGTCCTATTTAACTAATGAGGATAAATCTTTTCTTACATCCTCCCTCATTCATTGGCTCGTTTGGGATAGGTTCTCTCAAAGTTCCAACTATGCTGGTTAAATAGACACCTTTTAGTATGATACTATAAACTAAGTTGTCTATGGTTGAACTAGGTTCGTGTTTCTAAAATGAAACAAAGACATTCTATCACTACTCGATTTTCATGAGCCACGACTTATTAAGAATTTGAAAACATGGAAAGATATGGTAAAAATTTTGGCGTCTAAAATGAAACATGAATATATTTTATTTATAAAATCCAAAATAGAGTTTGAGAAGTTGAATACATTTGGTGGCTCTGTATGACACTTGCTCTAGATCTGCGTCCATCATCGACTAGTTCCTTATCATCTGAAAAAAAAAAAAAATTAGAGAAACTTGAATGAGTACAAAAATTCAATAGGTAGTCTACTTCTAGGCTCTTAATCATGTCCTTAGGGTACCACACTCCTGAGAATTTAGGCTCTTAGGTTTTGTTCTTGAATTATTTTCATGGCGAGATTTCACATGTTCTAAGTATCCTTGAAATTCCTTCATCTAATCCCCAAGGACTTTAGTCCTAAGTTCTTAAATCAGGATACTTCTTTTAGTTTTTTGTCCTCGATCCTTAGTTCTTGTTTCTTGAGTTCTACCTAGTTGTCTACATGCCTTAGTGGACTTAGGGCTTGCGTAGTACTAATTTAGAGCATCGGTGTGTGGTAAACTTGTTGGCCTTAAGGTAATATATTGATTACTTGAAAATCAAATGGTACCTTGATTTCTAAAAAAACTATTTTCCCACTTTAATTTCGTAATTTAAATCTTATAATTTGTACTAATCTCGTTATGGTTTGCATGGTAGGGTCTCTAATACAAGGCTAAATGTTTTATTTGTTTAGCATTTTAGTCTTAGTACACTCTCTCTCTAGCTAGTATAACAAGGAGCTAAACCGTAATAAATAAATAAATAAATAAAAATTCTAAACAGGAAAATGACGCGACGTCTAAAAAAAATGACCAAAATGACCCAAGAAAAAAAACCAATTGGGACGTGATTTTCAATACACATATCTTAATTTCATCAAACTTTAACATTCCTAGCCATAAATTTGAAAAATATTAACCGATAATTCAGTTTTTTCACAATATGCTCCAAATGGTCAAATTAGTATGTTTCACATAATACTCTAGATGGTCAAATTAGTATTTTCTTAGTATACAATATTAGACTGTTTAGTTTGAGCATAATCTCTAGCCAATATAATAAGAGGCTAGAACGGAAAACGATATTTCTCGACCTAGCAAATAGTAGAACCCTTCAGAAATGAATAAAGTCACCCCTGGAATCTTTTTGAAGAAACAAACCAAAAAAAAAGTGGCAAAAGAAAAATAACTCAACATTTTTTTACCTAATGTCCTAAATGGTCAAATAAGTGTTTTCTTGTTCTGGCATGAGCAGGTCTTTACACAAAAGTAAAGACTTACTTTTCTTTTCCATTTCACCTAATAGTAAAATCTGGTTCTTTCTTTTGCATAACACTTGTAGTAACAATTTATAGTAAATATTAACTATAACATAGTTTTTTTTTTTTTTTTTCATTAGTCTTACTACTAAACGAGAGAAAAAAAAAAAAAAAAAGAAAAAAAAAAAGAAAGCTTTGAATTAGGCTCAAAATAACAATTTGGAAATGAAACCATCTCAACCACCAAGACTAAAGTATACGCCGTTCACCAATACATAATAAATGAATGAGTTTCCTACGGGCTTCCAAGTAGTGACAGTTTCAGGCAACGGTTTTAGCTCTTTCAGTCCGTGGAAACTCTCTAAGTAGTACACACGAAAAACATTAATAGCCTTAAGCCTTCACTAAGGATCGATCAAAAGCAATAATTTTGACAAATCGTAGTAAAAAAAACAAAGAATCTTGCCTGTGATTCATGCAGATGGCCCAGTAGGATTATGGGCCTCGATATCAACGTGCCGAATGCCAGGAACCAGCACCTGAATCTCTTTCTCAAGCCTATCCACTTCACTTCCTAAAGCAGTAACCACTTCTTCACCTGCAATAACAATTTGTTAGCCAAATATGTCAACGACATCTCAATTCTGTTCAATGTTTTCAATGTTCAATGCTCCTTCCATGTACCGTAGTTCGACATCATTTTGAGTAAAGCTGAATCGTTCTGGTCCTTTGCAGCTTGTCGAAACTGTAAAATATATGGATTCAGTTTAGACTGTGTCTAGAGCAAACTACCACCGGACATGGGTGCTTACGGAATGAAGAACAATTAAAATAGATGAACGAAATGCAAGCTCACGATCCCGTTTTCTCTTTACTCGCTCATTTCATCCAAACATTGACATGCGTTCGAATTAACTTAAAAGAAATGTCGCTGATGAGTCGATGCAACATGACTAAGCAGAGTCCAAACTATAGTTTTTTTGACAAAAAATGACAGTCGGAAAACATAATGTAATATTTTCCTAAACAATGATTGAGTTTAAAAGAACAAATCAAACAGAAACCAACAGTAGTAAGCACGCTGAAGATAAAAGAGTACAAACCTCTTTAGCCCACTCTTCTCGTCCAGTCCTATTTAGATAATTTTGCACCACTGCGACTCCATTGAAATCTGCTTCATACAGCTCGTTAAAATCAAAATATATTGATGATACGATACTATAATTTCATAAACCACCAGAAATATAAAATTATTGAATATAAAACTGACATAACAAGGTTTCAGCATATTGAAAAATATACTGGACAATTGTGATTTAGATCAAATCAATCTACTTCACCCCACATTTAGAATTCGACAAAAAAGGTTGTCTCGTGTTTGCAACTGATTATTGCCTGTAAATGCTGACCCTTTGAACAACAGAAGTGATAACACAACGATATTATGTGGCAGCTAGGAAGCAATTATCAGTTGATGCAGGATGTCAAGAGCCTTAAACCATATAACACATGAAAACATACAGATGCAAGGAAATTCATAGGCATAAAATATTTGATAAATCGTTAAAAGCTACCAAGTCGCCCACAGTTGATTCACCAGGCAAGTTGACTACATTTTATGAATGAACCTGAAGATTAAAGAATCTAACAGCATCATAAAGTATTGGGAAGAAAATAAGTAAAAAAGAAAAAATCACCTATTTCTGCCTTGAATCTGTAAAATCCTGGTCCTATCACCTCACTTTTGCAATCATATAAAGCATCAACAACCTAGATAAGAAGATTTCAAAATTTGAACTCGTTTTGTATAATATTAAAGTAGGGATTCAAGAAAAATTTATCAAGCACAATTATACTGGATCGTTCTTCAAGAATTGGAGAACTTTCTGCATATCATTTTCATCCATTGCTCTACCGATCAAAGCATGCCGATTACGCTGGATGAGGAATATGGCCACCTGCAAAATAAAATTAATAACTTTTATACTGATGTATTGTTTATTATTCATGTACATTTGTATCTCAGCCCTTTCTTAGTATCCTTGTGCTCGTTGAAATTGCAAAATGCAGAGAAAATAACGGTATGTCAGTGGTTTCTAATCTACTATGTGCTACGTCTACTTTGCAACTCCACTAACATCCTGGCTTTGTTCTACAAGCTGTTTCTTCTACCTCACTTCATTATCACTGATTTATATTAGAGAACATGTCGAACAGACTTTGGTTATGGCTATCCTTGTGATGCCAAAAGCTAGCTGGAGTTGGTCTCCTTTTCTGGAGTTGATATTTTGTATGCCCTTGTGCAATTTATCAATGAAGCTTTCTTTTCATTAGATCATTTATATGTCCTCCATCGAATAGCATCTTCTGATGGAAACTTTGTATATTCTTAGCATGATAGTAAAGATTATATAGCACAACTATGTCAGAGTAAGCAGGTGTCGACATCCTTGAGTACACCTAGTATGTATGAAAATATTGAATTTACTTTTATCAAATACAATCAGTCCATGTCATGCATGTTTCAAGTTTTCAGGGACTAAAATTTGAAGCTTGTGTATTTATGTAACAAAATAAAACTAGCCTATATGTCTGGTTTGCTTACATGAAAAATTTAAAGAACATATCAAAATAGAATAACAAATAAGCCTCCTTTCCAAATAAAATTAATTCATTACACCTGGAAAACAAGCCTCCAAGTTTCAAAGGGAATTTCAAGGGGCATTATGTAGTCTAATTCAGGATGTCAGAATATTTCAAATATAAATAACCACTGTGAAATGTCACTTTCAATAAACAAATGAGGAGAAAAATATTATTTGCTCAGAGTTCAAGCAAAAGACATACCATTCCAAGTAAGTTACCAACTACAATGGAACCAATGGGATCATAAATTGCATTCCCAGTGGTATTTACTGCAACAAGAGATGCAGCCGCAATAATAAGACCAGTGACTGCAGCACCATCCTGAACATACCAGAAAACTGGATCAATGGAATCTCTAACATTTGATAAATTTGGCATCAAATTGTACTATTCTGTAGTTACATGAATTAATTTACTTTATTGAAAAACATCAGAAGTCCTCAAAGGTTAAAAAAAAAAAAAAAAAAAAAAGAAACTTAAACAACCAAAAACTAAAATTTCATAGCAATTCAACCCTTTCAACTATACAATAGCAAAATAAGAGAAGTTAAATCTAGCATCAAGAAAGTTATATTTAATCACCAAAATATATAACCAGGATTGCCTAAATGACAGAAAGAATACTAAATCAATTTTTCGAACGCATGCTTGCTCAAGAGAAACAAGGTCAGGTAGTTCCAACATGTGCTTCATAAATTTAATAATCTTAAGGATTTTTACTACGAGTAATTTAACATTTAGGAATCATTTTCGTCAATCTATGACTACCTCTGTCATAACTGCTACAGATGTGGGATCGTGACCACGCCACACATAGTCTCTCAGTTTCATTCCCTCTGCAGCAGCACCTTTCTTGACAGCTTGTATGGCAACAACCAGGGAAGCACCTAAACAGATAAAATTATTGAGCAGTAAAATCGAATTAGAACATATCTAACTACATTTGAAGGAACATCTATGGACTTTCATTAAAAGAAGGATAAAATAAAACCTTCGATAATAAGCGAACCACCAATGACTAAAGCTGCATAATGAATATTGGCAGGAGGCTGAAGCAAACAAAATAAAAAGATAACATGCAGAGCTGCCGCTAACAAAGAAAGAGCTAAGTATCAAATAGGAAGGAGAAAATTTGAGAATGGTAACATTTGAAGCATAATTCAAATTTCAATTGATCAAGTACCTGTGAAGTCCACAAATTTTGAATTCCATTAACAATGGTAGCACCCGAACCAAGACAAAAGATCCCAACAGCAGATATCAATGACCAAACAAATCTTTCCTTAGAATATCCATAACTGTTCAACAGTGAAGGTATATCAGACGTGTCCATGAATTTGTGACCATATGAAAACACAACATTAACAGCCGCAAACTATCATTCTTCACGGAGGGAGTTACTCCATCTAGTAAAAATATAAATCCACTACGCTGCATTTTGAAAATATAATTATAATAAACCGTACCATTTTTATTCCACAGCTCAGCTCGGAGCCAAAAATGACTTTGAGAGAGGTGAAAAATTTTAATCCTTAAGGTACGGGAGGCAAAAGAAGGCTTTAATAAAATAAATTAATGCATTTTCTCATATAAAGTAGGACGCAGTATTGCTATTGAAGTTGGAAAATATATACTACAAACAGAATAATACTAAACAGCCGAAGATATTTATAACTCACGGATGGATTGCATCAGGGGCACGCCTTGAGCTACTCAGACCATAAGCAAGAAGCGCCTACAATGTTAAGAATAATTAGTTCCTCTACATTCAGTGATTGATAAATTAACTTAAAATTAGGCATGGATAGAGATACTTTGCTCGATCAATGACTAGGATACCTGATTTGCAAAATCGGCAACAGAGTGCACAACTTCTGCCAACATGACATGGCTTGATGTGGAAAACCAAACCCCAAATTTCAGAGAGAAGACAAGGAAATTGCACCATAAAGCAGTGGTAACCGCTCGTTGACTAGGATAAAAATAAATCAATAAGGAGAAATTAATTTCTGCTATGGGCTATGTGAAGAAAACTTAGTATCAGTGATGATAAAGTAATCTCGAGTAATTATCAGTTGATTGCGTTTTTCATGATCCTTCATTCTAAGGATTGAAGTCGCCAAAAGTACACGCATTTACATTCAGTGCTACCTATTTGATCCTATAAGTTTAAAAATAAATAGAAAAAATAGTATTCATCGCAATCTAACAACTTAAATGGAAATTTCTGCAATGTTACTTACAAGAGTTTATATGTTGGATTTTATGAATCTGAGCTACACTCGGATTTAGTTTTTGAGTGTTTTAAGTGTTGAGTCTTAAAGAATTAATCTAAATAAATTACATTTCCCTTAATAAATCGTTCTAACTTTTTGGTGTAGTGAAAATATAATACTAATTCAGAACTTCGGAACCGAAAATGCTACGATCTGATCGTGCACAGGAGTGAAACAGCAACTGCTCGCCTTTATATTCATTAATACAAAGCTAATGAGTATGAATTTCATAACTACATAACGTTCATGGGAACTGTGCAAGAAAATAACCCATTACCTATGATAATCATTGAATTCGATTCTCTGAACGGGCTTAGCTCTAGTGAAAAATCCTGCAAAAGTTAAAAACCAGTTTTGAAACAGCGATTAAATTTAAGCATAAGATTAAAGAATATCTCCTTTCTGAGCAGAAAGAACAAAGAAATTAAAGCCAAAAGAGAAACGCGAATACGGAAAGGAACATACCGCGATGGAAAGCGTAATGATGGTTAAGAAGAGGACGACCACGATTAGAGTCCAAGGAATTCAAGCCCAATAAAACGGACCGTCTCGAACAACTGGCAGCAGATGGAAGTGGTTGCAACAGAAAATGGGTTCCAATTTGAGGGGTGTCCTGACTGTCACATTCTTGCTGTTGCTGCTGGTGATGCTGTGGGGTGCCGGAATCAAATGAGGAAAACGGCGAGGAATTGCAGATAGAACGGAATGAGAAGGAAGAAGAACGGTGAGAGTGGTGGAGAGCGAAACGTTGCAAGAAGTAGGATGTTCGCATCAAAACGAATGTGCAAGGGCTGCTTTTGATTTGTCCTGCTTCTGTATAATCACGAATCCACCATTAGAGCATACCAAATCATGTTCTCTGAAAAGCAATGAGACCATTCAATCGAACACGAAGAGAAGACGCCGCGTGCCGGCGGGTTATTTGAAGAACAGTTGCGAACGCGAAATCGAGGGCCAGAAATTTACATAAATTCGCAGCAATTGCTACGAACTTGAAGATACGCTTCTAATGTGCCATTGTAATCTTTATATATATATTTATATATATATATATTTTCGGGAGCATAATAAATTATTCTAAATTAATAAAATAAATTATTTTATTTTAAAAATACATTTCAACTTTTAAGAATTTAAAAAATACCTGTAAAACTTTACCGATGATTTTAAATACAAATTATTACTATTTCATTTCAAATATATATATATATATATATATATATATATATTTTTTTTTTTTTTTTTCAGGTTTCAAAAATATTATTTAAGTTAAAAATATAAAAAAAAAAATTAATATTCTTAAAAATATATATAAAAAAAACACTTTTAAATTTTTAAAAATAACAATATTAATACTCATAAATTTTTAGATTTTTTTTAAAAAATTTGAGATAATTTATGAGGGGTAGATAGGACTGTTTATATATTGACAGTAAATCCTTTTTTAATTTTTTTTTTAAATAAATGTTAAGGGCAGCTATTTTTTAAACCTGCAATAAGTATTTTCTAATTTTTTTTAAAAAAAGTTAAAATGGTATTAATAAAATTTTATAAAGTTACATGTCGCGGTTTTTTTAAAAATAAAATATTAATAGTTTCTATACAATAAAATTAATAGTAATAATATTTTTTAAATTTTTTTAAGTTTAAAATATTATTTAAAAAAACATTAATAGTTTCTATAAAATAAAATTAATAGTAATAATATTTTTAAATTTTTTTTTAAGTTTAAAATATTATTGTTAAGGTTTTTTTAGACCAATTATAAAATATAGGTGTATTTTTATTAATTTAACCCTAAATAAATATTATATTATTGTATCAACTCACGTGGATGAATTTATTTGTTGCTCTTTATATAAGTTTTTTTAATTAATTTTTTTTATTTTTTACCTTTTACAAAATTGTTGGTATATATGCCTCATCAAAAATCCATTTTCCACTGATGAAAGCGTAATTTAATGGAGATTAAATTATAGTCTTAACCGAATCATGAGATGTCGCTCGAACAGAAACGAGCTTCATTGTTTGACCTTGTAACATATGGTCAATGCACTTCTACAACTACACAGTGTGTAACGATTAAGTCTCCTTTAAATATTAGTCTATCTATCTACTATTTTTAAGTCACTCCTTTTTTTCCAAAAGCATATCGTCAACATGATAGAGTTCAACTACGAATCTCCATCATAACTAACGTCCGAAGATTTTATCAACAAACCTTATTCAAGGACATGACTTTTCCATATTGTCTACCTTTAGGCATAAATCTTCATGGTTTTTCTATTAATTCCACAAAAAAATATCTCATACCAATAGAAAAACGTCCCTTATATACCCGTTATCTTCTCCTTAACGCTAACATGAGACTTTAGTTGGGATTTCGACAATCCTTCTCTTGAAGAAAGTACCATCAAGTTTTCCCTCATAGTCTTTTATCTACATAACTCTTAGAGAAACTATTTTCTTCTTCGGAGTACATTGTTAGCCAATATAGTCGAGTATCCAAGGCTGTTGCCTATGGCGAATACCCTGATCATGCTTGTCCAAGATGTGTTGTCCATGCTCATTCCAAACCCCTTTTACTTGCTTTCATATTAGATAAGACCTTTACCATTATTATATCCGTTTAGCACAATCATGTCTACACCTGTCAAGATTAAAATGCCCCAAAATGTTACAAGAGGATATGACTAGTTGTTAGTTCTTCTTTCCTGAGTTATATGCTATCAAAACTATTGTTATCTAACCAATATTAGCTTATAACATGTGATTCAAGAATACGTCAATATTATTCGCAAAGTGCGAATTTCATACGACTAACTTACCATCTGCCCTCTAAATATGCTTTTTGATTTGACTAGGTTTGTTGCAATTCTCCACTTAGGTGCTTTACATCACAGCACTTTATTACTTTAATGTAGCACTGTTGGATCATTACAGAGCTGGTTTCTATTGGACACTACATATAGAGGTGCCTCCACCATATCAACTGTTTGAAAATGGAATCCAAATAGGAGAAAGAGCTTTAATTCGTTCAAATATGCAAAAATCTCATATCATTGCTTACCTACGGATGATGAAGCAAGTTAAACAAATAAATATCTTTGGAGGCCAAAAAACAAAACCCTTATCAAGATTTATCTATGAAGTATTGTTTCTTACAAGCAAATTGTGATAAACATATGGGAGCTGCATTATTCCCAGAAGCAACAGCTGCCCTCTTATCGCAATGACACTATAATATAGGATGCTTGATGTTTTCAGCTATAAATCAACTCTACCAAGAATTAGAGTGCAATAAAACGGCACGTTCATTTGGATCGACCTTCCTTCCTACCACGCAACCTTATCGATGGCTTGCTTTTCTCGTCTGACCTTTCAAGGTCACCTCCCTCGTTCCGAGTTACAATTCGTAGAGGGTGAGCTTCTGTGTTGAACACCCATTCATCAAGAGGAATGACTGAAGGTGGTGAAAAGAGAAGATAGAGATATTTCAGTGTCTCAGCAAGGAAGAAACTCTGCATCATGTTGTCCTTATCACCTGTCTTGACCTGAAAATACCAGTCACAGACGCACCACACCATTGGAAACTCATACAGATCAATGATTTAAAGGCAATACAGATATGTTTAGAGTTTGAAGAGTGCTCACGTCTCGCAGCCCGACATAACCTGATTCAACCCGAGAATTCTTTTCGAATGCTTGAAATATATTCCAGCCCCACTCTTTGTATGTCTTGTTGCCAGTCAGGCGCCAGAGGTAAAATAATGATTCGACAGTCTCTGGTCTCAATATATTCCAAGACGTACCGACGCTCATATCCTAAAATTTCCATAGACTAAACGACATTAAACCACAGTACTAAACGAAACTGGTGAGAGATTAGCAGATGAATGATTCAGACCTCTCCGGGATGGAAGAAATAGTTCTCCCCAGCCAACTTCGTAGGGGTGGACTGGTAGAAGTTATAGCAAGTCCAAGCAAGCTAGACCAAAAATAAATCAAAGGAAGAATTACTACAATTCAAGATCCAACTTCAAACCGGTAAACAAACAGAGAACGTTCATAAATCGCCTATGCAATAATAGGGCTGGAGTGAAAAATATATTCATTAGAAACTGAATTAAGTTAGTCTATGCCAAACAATTAGGAGCGAAGCCAGAGGAAAATATAAGAACTTTTTACCTCTTCTGCAAGCATTAAATACTTCTTAGAATCCTCGGAATCATAACCAGATGATCCCAAAGCTATCATTCCTGGAGCAAAGCATGCTAGTTCATCCATCTGCAAATCACATACAGATTGGGGCAAAAAAATTCATAATATTTGATCTGCTTAAGATAATCGAGAGAGAACTTAGCTGAGATCTTACCTTGTCAATTAGGGAATCTCCACTCTTCTCACAAATATAAGTGAAAGATGACGGTGTAGACCTCCTAATCAAGCTTGAAAGGCCATCCATTGACTTCTCCCACATTTCCCTGAATTCAAAATACCAACAAACAGTTCTGTACGTCAAAAATTTGAATAAACAAAAGTTAAATTATAAGTTTTAGTTTATGAACTTTCAAGTTCGTATCTGAAAAGGTCCCTAAACTTTTAATTTATGTGGCGTCCCATAGGTGGGATCAAGATTTGTGGGATTTTTAATTTTATAGAGGATGAATCTTAAGGGGGCCAAGAAGGAAAAATGCCCAAAATAAGGTAAGAATTTTTTAGGGAAAAAAATAAAATATTCGAAAAAGAAACTTTTGAAAAATAGCCCTATTGATCTTAACGGAAATAGCCTAAAGACCTGAAATTTGGAAAACTAGCCTGAAACTTTGATACTCAGGCGTATTTGTCTTGCCCGAGATTTTCGTTAATTTATGGAAATCTAACCGTCCACATAGGCTGAAAATTTGATATGACGTATGAGGCTCTGCCACATAGCCATCCAATGGTGAAATTGCAAGATAATGCGGATAAGGGCCTAAAATAGGAGATTTGGGGCTTTGGTTTGGAACAAGAAATCGGAGTGAGGATCACCCAAACACAAGTTACAAGCTTTTACTTTTTGGGTATTCTGCTCCCGGATTTGGCTATAATTGGAGAGCTACACTCAACCAACCTAGCTCAAACCAATTCCTACACGTTCATAACAAGATTTCCAACAAGTTCCCTGAAGGCCGTGAAGGATGAAAGTGGCTGGAAACCATTCCCTCAACTCGAGTTCTTGGAAGACATATTCAGGGGAAATTTTGAAAATCAATTTGAGCCATACACAAATTTGAGCCATATTCAGGGGAAGTTTTTAGCCAATTTGGGGAGTATCCAAAATTCTCCCTCTACACTCAATGTTTATTATTCAAACCAATTCTGATAGCTTCATGGTGACTTTGTGAGAAGAAGACCCAAGAACCTAAGGGGATTGACCATCAAATTGGAGAGAATGAGCAAAATTCGTTCCCTAAGGTTTATTCTAACATATTGAGAGGAAGAAAGGGAAGAATCTTGCTGAAGGAAGCGAAGGCCAATGAGCTCTGGAACCACTTGAACCAAGGAAGGGTAGCCACGAGTTTGCTCTAGCGGCGAGGCTGGTTTCCAAAGGGCATTCATTCCACGGCCTGTAACTTTGTCCACGGTGAACTAAATTTCACGAGACCAGTCCCTACCTCTTCATTGACATGCCCTCTACAAGTTTGTAGAAGAAATAAGGGAGAGACATCCACTGTACGAGTTAGAAGAAGGTAAGTTTCAGAGTTGTAGAGGGAGACATCCATTGTCTACCCACGTCTTCTCTTCATACAGAGGTTGAAAACGATAACATGGCTGGTTCAAACGCCCACGTCAGCCAAAATAACCCCTAACGGTTCTTTTGCCTATTTTACCCTTTTCCAGAACGGTTCTCACCTAAATCTTTTTTCTTCCTTAAGGTGGACACCCTACAAAGTCCTATACAAGAAAGTCAGTGAAATTTGAGTATTTGGAGTGCAAGAACTGAAGTCCCAAACACAACCAAGCAAGTAGCCACTCTGATCTTTCCTCGAGAAATACCGGTAAGAATTGTTTGGTATTGTCTCATAACCTTAAGTTAACTTAGAAATAAGTAAAAAATGAAAGATTAGGCCAAGTATATATCCAAAATTTGATGGACAAAGGAGAATGTTTAGGACATAAACTAACGATAAGGATAAAATGACCAAAATGCCCCTACTACGTCCTTATAATGTTTCACGGTCTAAACGAACTCCAAATGGTTTGAAATTTTATATGACACCTATTTATAAGGTTATGAATGATTATGCATGGTTTTAAAGCTATTGGAGCATAATTAGGAGCATATTTAGGAGCATGTTTAGGACATAAACCAAGATTAGGGTGGAAAGTGACAGAAACGCCCCATTGAACACCTTATATGGAATTTTATGTTTTTCATGACCCCCAATTAGCATGAAACTTTGCATACCACTTACTTAAAGAAACCAGGAATGTAACAGCCCAAGCCCAAGCCCAAGCCCACCGCTAGCATATATTATTATCTTTGGGCTATCCCTTTCAGGTTTCCCCTCAAAGTTTTTAAAACAAATCTTCTAGGGAGAGGTTTTCACACCCTTATAAAGAATGATTCGTTCCCTCTCCATCCGATGTGGGATCTCACAGTCCACCCCGCTTAGAGGCCCAACGTCCTCGCTGGTACTCGTTTCCCTCTACATTCGATGTGGGATCTCACAATCCACCCCCTCCAGGGCTCAACGTCCTCGCTGGCACATCGCCTGGTGTCCACACCCCCCCCCCCTCTCTTTCGGGGCTCAACGTCCTTACTGGCACATCGCCTGGTGCCTGGCTCTGATACCGTTATTAACAGCCCAAGCCCACCGCTAGCAGATATTGTCCTATTTGGGCTTTCCCTTTCGGATTTCCCCTCAAGGTTTTTAAAACGCATCTGCTAGGAAGAGGCTTCCACATTCTTATAAATAATACTTCATTTTCCTCTCTAACCGATGTGGGATCTCACAATCCACCCCGCTTCGGGGCCCAACGTCCTCACTGGCACTTGTTCCCCTCTCCAATCGATGTGAGATCTCACAATGAATGACTTATGCACAACTTCAAGATTATAGGAGCATAATTAGGACATGAACCACATAAAGATAAGAAAGGACGAAAATGCCCCTACCATCCCTTCTATAGTGTTTTATGGTTTGGATGAACTTAGAATAACATGAAACTTTGCATGACACATTTTTATGATATAATGCTTGACTTATGCCTAAATTTATAAAGTGTTGACATGATTATGATCGGTAAGTTGTGATTCGGGATGACATATGCCTAAGTTGTGATTAGGGATGACATATGCCCAAGTTGTGCCTTATTTTATGATAGACCCTTCAAGCTACAACCATGAACTTTTGAACCTATGATTTTGCTTTAAGGTTAAGAGCCAAGCCAAGTAGGTTTGTTCTTAGAGATGCACAACCCAAGCCCTAAGTCTACCATGACACTTAAAGACTACTAGGTACTACGCTACTCAGACCCGCCTTATTGCCTTAAGTCACCCTAGACCTCCCGGTACACAATACATCATGATCATATGTTTCTCTCACCAAGGTGAGATGCCTTCCTTTGCAAAATGTCAAACTTAGCCTATGTCACAAGGGATGCATGCGGATGTCGAGGTCGATAGATGCCAAATTTGAATTCCGAATCCCAAGCATGGAACCTTACAACCATGACTCGTGGAATGCAGGGGAATGTCGACACAGTTATGGGACAAATTTGGATTTCGAATCCCAGACATAGGTTTTTTTAGGTTCATGTTGTTTACCGCCCATGTGACTTGGTAGGTTTTCTAGGGAGAGTGTTTTAGGATCAGGACTAGTGTTATACATTGTGTATGGAGTGGAAGTGGACAGCCTGATGGCATCCACTCTCCTTAAACTCATTAAAGGATGAGGGATCATATATGTGCATGAGTCACGACTAGACACGACAAAACCTTATGAACTTAAGAACTCATGATATCTAGGACCAAGGTTCTCAAAATAGAAACTATGTAGGCCTTTAGTCAGGTTTTAGAGTATATTACTCTAGAATCCTCCCATGGACATGATTAAGAGGCTACAAGTAGGCTACTTACTAAGTTTTATACGCACACTAGTTTTAATTTATCTTTTAGGTAATAAGTAGAAGACTGGTAAAAAACGGAGCGGATATAGAGCAAGTGCCATAGAGAGCCAAACCTAGGGGCAAGAGCCTCCACTGGTTTTATGCAAGTCTTGTCCACTTGTATTTTGATCTTCGTTCCATTTGTGTATTTAAACTTAAACACTATTTCAGATATTGTAAATATATATTGTATGTATGTTTTATGTTTTTAAACCTCGAGACTCTTTTTTTAAAGTGAAAAATTCTACCGGATTTTTACTTCGTCGACGCCCACGTCACAATCCGTGCTTCAGATAGCTCAAAAACCGAGTCGTGATAATCTATGTCCAATAGATCTTTGAACTTTTAATTTATGATAAGTCTCTTACATATTTGATATTTTACATCTAATAGGACTCTAACTTCCAATTTAGGTATGTAATTTTTTAAAATGTTGAATAGGTCAAGAACTTATTAGACACAAAATTGAAAGTTCAAGAATTTATTGGATACTTTTGAGTTTTGAAAGTCTAGGGACCTATTAAATAGAAATGGAAAGTTTAGGAATATATTAGATACTTTAAAAGCTTAAGAAAAAAAATAGACAATCCCGAAATCCTTAAAGCTTTGAGACTAAACTTGTAATTTGACCCATAAATAAAAAGAATAATAATAAATTCGTAAAAAGAACTCATGAGTCATGCATTGTGTTAAATATCTATAACTCTAAAACGTACAATCATTTTCCGCCAACACGTTCCCTATCTAAATTTTTTTCATTAAAAAAAATCTTTGTGCTGTGAGAATAATAGATGAAATGGCTTCATACCGGTAATGTTTTACAGCTGCAGTTTTGTTTCCATGTATCCATACTTTGAGCAAGTATTCATAAAAGCTGCAATGAATCTTCGAGTTAAAGGGTACGAGTGAAAAGTTAAGAGTGGTTTGGTAAAAACTTGAAATGAAAGGGAGTAAAAACTCAGAAGAAAAAAAAAATTGCTCAAAAACATAATATAAAATATCGATCTTTGATGATTGAATACCTGTCACCCATGGCACCAAAAGTAATGGTTGAAGATGATGCTTTTCCTTCATTTTGATCAATGTATATGGGAAGCAGCCCATCATCGGGGAAACTTTTATTGAGCTGTGATATAACATTCTCAACCTGACATGTTGTACACCAAACATTCAGTATTCTAGGAAGCCAATTGACGCAGAGAATAACACTTTACAATCAAGTAAGTACAATTAATAAATTAATCAAAGCCACTAATAGTGGAACATTAGTTCCATATGCTAGAAATGGAGATCAATATCCTTCACATATAATACAAAGAACAATTGCTATTAGGGTACGTATCAACAAGTAAACGTGTACATCATTGAGGTATACATTTCAGGACAAATAACACTTTCAGATATAGCATTGGTACACAGGATTTTAGAGCCACCAATCTATCTATTCTCGGTCAATTGCAGAGTGGATTGAGATTGTGTAAGAACACAATATGAAAAATAAATGATAGAATTTGACCTTCTGCTGATATTTTGGATCTCCCGTCCTTTGTGATAGAGAAATGAACTCAAGCTGCTCTGTACCAGAATCTGCAAGGATACTAAGACCCTGAGAAAAAACAAAAAGAAAATTATTAGCCTCACCAAAAAATGTGTAATAATAATACATATTGAATTAGAAATAATATCATTAAGCATAATAAACTGCAACTACGGTAACTCCTATCTCAAACTACATAGCTAAAAAAAGTTGTTTAAAAAAGAACCTCCAATTGGCATGATTGGACTTGACGTTGAACACCACACATTGGCTAGAAAATACGATGAATAAAGGACATTGACCAATGTGGCACATCCAAGAAAACACCTTGGAAGTCAGATATCAAGATCGATCATGTAAAAACTAATGACGACACCAACCCTCCAGAAGTATATTATAAGAATGGAAATGTCTAAAGTTACGAATCCAAAAAGAATCACCAGGATTAAACGTCAATCCATGTGGGGAAGGATTTCAATATAAACGGGGATTTCTTGGCCTAAAACGAGTGGAGCATGCAATTCTAACTCAACATGCAAGTTTAAGGTAAAAGTCATCTCACTTCCAATACAAGGATATGTAAGTAGCAACATATCCTAGTTTGGAACCGGACATGAACGTCCTTACACTTTTAATGCATTGGAAAACCAGAAGAAAAAAAATGCAAAACTTTGACGAACTCACCCCATTCCATGAAGGATTATGAGGTCTTCCACCAACCAAATTTATTAAGTTATAAGGGATTCCTGAAGGGGTATCCCATGCTGGAAGTAGCCTATCTGCCATATCTCTAGCCTTGTCAAGAAAAACTTTGTCACCGGAGAGATCATATGCACTGAGAAGTCCACCTACAACTCTGGATCCAATCAAAAGAAAGCATTTATGAGCAAACAAAATGTGGCAACAACTCTTTGAATTTCTCGTTAGGAGAACCAAAATAAAGCCATAGGTCCAACGGTCTTCACCCGTAAAAAAGACAACTTAAAATCAACGCATATTAAACCTCATTACACAACCTTATGGTTGTTTCAAAAACACTGGCATCATAATTCTTGTTGAAATCCAATGAATTTGCAACCCACCTGTAAAGTGAAGCAATATTTAGAGGCATCAGAATTGTCTGCATAATTCTTTGTAGACAACACAAAGACACATAGGCCATTGACCAAACATATTTCTACCAGGCAATGTAGAGTTGTCATTGGAAAATAGACTTAAAAAATAAAATGTAAAAGCATATACATTAAATTATAAAGAAACATATCATAATATGGTTCACCAACTAAGTTGAATAGTACTAAATCTGGATCTTGACGGGGAATGGAATAATTAGCAAAGTATTAAGTTTATATGGTGATAAATAAATTTAAACTACATTGTAAATTATACAAATTAAAAAAGGGCGGGGGAGCATGGAAGAGTTAATGTGCTCAGAGTTTGTAGCAGACAAACTCCAATAACATTGTGATACCTTTTTATTTTTGTTTCTTTTTATATTGGAAACAAATTTAATTGATTTATGAAATTTACAAAAGGGCAAAGCCCATTTTCATGTCTTTGTAGCTCACAGGAAGAATAAAAGATCTAGAATATGTAACAAAGAGTCCATGAGTCCCATGCATTAAGAAACGGGGAAAAGAAGTAGTCAAAACACTCACTCTTTAGCTTTTTGAAATTGCTTATCGAGACCCATGATATACAACGTATCGAGAGAGTCTATTAGTGTTGCTCCAACACCACCAAAGCTATTGAAACCATTTTTTGATTGTGGCTGGTCACACCCAAAATTAAGAGGGATGAGGAAATAGAACGCTGTTACCCATAAACTGAATGCAGATATAGTTGAGAAATAAAAATAACATAGGAAGACGAGCAATCAATCTGAGATTCAAAACTTTTGGATACTGAAAGTACGGTAAATTACATCCTTAGTGCTGCATTAACCCAAATTACTTTATACTTACTGAACCACTTTGAGGATAAATCAAGAAGCAGAATAGAAAGAATTTGCAGCCATAATCAGTTCATATAGATAGTGGAAGTCATAGAATCCAAAGTCAATAATAAGTACTTACCCCTATCTCATTATTCATATTTTTTTCACATGACATAAAAAGCACTCCAATCGTCTAACAGAAGCAGGAATCATATTTCAACAAATCGATATCAAAACAGGCATGAAGTGTGAAAAGTAGTATGCTTCTATATGTTGCTTAACGGTTACTTTATTCAAAGTTGTCAATATTCCCGAGCTGAGATTCCAGTTTTTGCACTTTATATGCTGTTGAGCTGTTCCAACCAATTTGGCAGAAATTTTCTATACATCAACTCTTTAATGCAGGGCATCATAATGATCTCTACAAAATACAGAAAGATAAATAAAAAGCATAATTCCTTTTAATTCTTCCAAGAATGGCCAAAGAGAAACAGAAAGCAGAAATTCCCAGCAATTCTCTGTTTTGATTTTTTAGTTCAACATGGAGTCTCATGCCCTAACCAATTGAACAATGCTCAAGTTGCAAATCTTTGTTTTGATTTTCAAACTAACGCACTGCATAGATGCATTTATTTACAAAGACAATGTAGGATATTGCCAAGGATCTAAAGACAATCATGCACACACAAAAGTCTTAACACTAGAGTAAAGAATGGGAAAATTGGAATTTTTTATAATTCGTTTCAGGACAAAAGGAAAAAGAGAAGGAAAGGGCACAGGATATTGATAATGGGTCCAAAGACACAAACACAAACACACACATTCATAGGTTCTAATGAAAGGGTAAGGAATTGGAAAATTAGGCTTTCTTATAACTCTTTTCAAGACAAAAGAAAAAGTAGAGGGAAAGAGCAACAGTGCAGAGTTTTGAACATGATTCATACGTTTAAAAAAAAAACGATGTTTACAGGACTGTCAGATCATGAACTTTTAACTCAAACCCAATTCATAAACATTGACAATTAAGTTAAAATCAAACAGAACATCGGCGAATGAAGAGAATATATTGTGCAGGAAAAAGGTTATCATACCTGCAGTTCATCTTTTCCCCAAGCATACTTCTCATAGGAACTCCAGGCATGAATCATTGCTTCTTTGACTTTCTCTCTGCGCTCAACATCAATAGGATCGTCAACATCCTCCTCCTTGTTCCCTGGCTTATAGTTAACTTCTCCAACCTGACCGTACAATTTTTATATAGGTATAGGAAATCATTAAGGCCATAAATGAAATATGAAAAAGTTTAGCGCAAGCAGCTTGGCCTGGTATCAAACAGGGATAATTACATCAAGTCTCTTACCATACTTTTCAAACGTACCACCTCTGCATTTAACTTCAAAATCTCTTCCTATACAAGAGTAATGAATACATCAAAAGCTGGCAAAATGAAGGAAACAAAATACTCTCAAACTGAAAGAATAGCATTGAAAATTGTCCCAAGATCAGTGTCCAGGGATAGACCAAACTTTGAAACGGGTTCAAGATTTTGAATGCGCTATGTGGTAGCTAGACACTAACCATTAACATTGATGAGAAAATCGATTTTTGTAAACAAAAGATTATTCCTAGAAGGGAGAATTGAATTCCATCCTACTGGATATAGTAGGTTGTGATCACATCAACTTGCATTTCAGATAAGTAGTATGGCTATTTAGCTCGACCTAGATATCACTCCAAAATGGACTCCGTGGATAGAAAGTGCAGCTAATCCGACAAGTCTAGTTATAATTGCGACGGACGAGTACTATGGACAGTTATACATAAGATATTATAGTCACTCGTGAGTAGGAAATGATACAAGTCGTTGTTCAATTACGGGGAAACCCCAAAAGGAACTCAGGGGCGCAAAAGGGAATTTTTCCTTCTTTGAATGAGACCCCAGCCAGCAGGCAGTAACATCCATACTCGATGGTTGATCATGCAAATTTGTTTTTCAATTCCCATATATCTAATTCGCGCACAATTACCTGTAAGAGGTGGCATGCAAAAGAATTATGATAAAAACCCATACTTGGTAGCATATTTAATATAATGAAATTATGGGGAAAACATGAGGAATTATCAGTTTCGACAATTTGGATTGCGAGACATGAATTTGACAAACCTAAACTAACTGTTGTCCGTAGAAGGATAAAACGAGATACCGAAATTTGGAATTTTCTCGATGAATTCTATCGAAAAGTCGCCATGTGCCAACCAGTGGAGGTGAGGAGGAGAGGACTCATTCGAACATTGAATTGTCAAATTTCGAATGCTAAACTGGTTGCATTTTTCTTATATTCGGCGATTCTAAAGAATCAGGCAACCCAACTTAGAAGGCCTTTCACAGAAATTCCGCGTAAATCCCACAAACTTCAAAGCAACCAAACTAAACATTTGCGGAAGTGCTATTGGAAAATTAAGCGAGACTAAAAAAATCAAACGGTACCTCATGTTCTTTGAGCAGAGTCTGGCGGTCCCAAACTAGTAAACTGGCACAAACAAATGCCAGGAAAAGAAAAGCCAAACGTTTCGGTCTCTTCAGGTAATACGATGGGTGACAATACCTCCATTTGCTCGTAGATGATCTGGTCCTAGCCATGGGATCTCAGAACAGGTTCCGGCGCGACAAATCACCTTTCCCTGATTCGCAATCAGCAAAGAATTTCCAGCTCGCAGTCGAGTGTTCTAACACGACAGAGTGCATTAAACACGCACGACAGTATGATTAATTAGAGAGAAAATGGCAGGGATTGAGGCGATTAAAGGAAGAAATGATAGTAATGAACGATCACTTTGTAGATGCAGAGGCCGATTGTCGCTGCCGGTGGAAGAAGCAGGGAAATGGCAACGGAAGAGACGGTGAAGGACGGTATCGAACGAAGATCGCAGAGAAAAAAAGGGGAGCGGGAGGGAATTGAATGGAAAGAGCTATAAATTTCTTCAGTGACGAGTACGGAGAGCCGTTACCCAATAATGATTTGACACGTCATGGAGTGAGGGTACACGTCAGCGTATACTAGCAAACTTTCTGAATGCATGCTATCACGTTCATTCAATCGAGCTAATAAGTTGATGTTTCGAGGTTGAAGTTTAGGAAGTTCGTGTTTCGGGTGCTGAGTTGACCAGAGCTCTAAAGTCAAAGTATAATAAGGTTTTTTTCTCGAAAAATGGCCCACCTCCGTTCTGAATGCATGCTATCACGTTCATTGGTGACAAATATTACATGTTGAACAATTCTCTCGAACTCGTCGATGCATTCCCAATTCCATGCCATTTTCGATAGGTGGCATCGTTCTCGTCTATATGTGTCAAGTCCCTCGGTATTAGGATACTCGACTTCACAACATAATATTTAAGTATACATTTACGTGCATCTAATCATATAATCGTAACAATTCTGAAATTTTGTATACCCTTAGAACGTGTACCCCGTTTAAGTCGGATATTGAATCTCTAAGTACTCTTGAATCCGTTGCTGAGCCTTCCTATTTGAGCATGAAAAAATGAGTTTTTGTCGTATACCTTAGTTGATCAGAGACCTTAACATTTACCTTTGTGTATGTACGGTCCAAAACACCCGGACAATTAGTACTTCACTTACCTTGAATCCACTGTTGAGCCTTCCCATCCCGAAAATGGCTTCTCCATCTGTGAAGCAAACCACAAACACATTCTTCGTGAAGCGTATACCTCAAACCATTTCGATCTCTTATGAGTGCATGCGTTTCTGATTAGCTATTAAGTTTTCAACAAAACCTTATGGAGTCCTAATATTGCGTTCAAGACGGAGTTGAAACACCTAGAAAATATCTCGCCAGACCTTCAAATTATCGACGAATGAAATGTACGAGTATTTTTATCTTAATCAATATACGTTGAATAAAAAATCAAACATGCAAATGAAGAAAATGATTGGTCTATATCATCGGCTTAGAGAGAGAAAATGAAACTAGATGGCGAGAGATTTATATTGATGATTTCAAATATGTATTGTAATAGAAAATGCAGAAAGTAATATTCAAAGCATTGTCCATTCTATAGTTCAGCTTACTATATATAACTTTACCCGATATAGAAATCTATTATATATATATAACTATCTACCATGTATAGCTCTACAAATATGGTATATGACAAATTACTAAATATATATATATATATATATATATATATATATATATATATATATATATATATATATATATATATATCACTTGTCACAATTGCACTCTTGATGACAGCAAACTTGCGATTGTGCGACACTCACTTTCTAACGACAAGTGAGCTAAGCTAATTCGTTCTTGCGTCGCCTACGGCCAAACGACGTATCCTCGAGCCTTTAGTCTCGGTTTAAGATAAGGTTTTAGAAAACGAGGGCAGAGAGAGATTTTTAAAAGAGAGATTTTTGAAAGAGGTCTTATATAACCAGGTAAGAGAGTAACAACAACCACTCACAGTATATAACCTTGGGTACGGAATATATTTATTTATTATTATTTTTTACCTTAGGATCATTGGTAAGTTAAAAATAAACAGCATCTCTAATAACTAACAAATCTTCACTTAGATTTGCATTTTTTTTTGTACATGTAACCTCAAAATTCCAACTACTCGAGAAATAGTAGGTCAATCGATTGATTGAGATAAGCCATAAGAAATAAAGTAAAATTAGCAAGAAAGTGACATGTGAAAGTAAAACCGACAATGAGGTGAAAAAAACATAGAGGGAAGGCGTGAGTTGGACGAGAAAAAAATAGCAGAGATGAAAACGAATCTAGGGATTTTGCGGAAGGGGAATGAGAAAGGAGAAGAGACGAGAAGAGGAGGCGAATGGTAAGGAGAAGAGTCCGAACGAGCAAAGAGCAAAAGGCGAGAATGACGATATCATAGAGGGAAGGGAGAAAAATTATGTCCATTGATATAATCACTAGAAGCAAGTCGATATTTTACCAGTTGTTGTAATTACAGCTTGGGTAAATTATGTTCTCCACTCTCTGTTTCATCAAGTCTCACCAGACACCAAACTTTATTTAAGTTATTACTTAAATAGGATTATGGTAAGTTAAATATTAAATTAATACTTTGAAATTTTTACAATAAATAAAATTATTATTAAAAATTAAAAAAATAATTTGAGGCTTTAGAACATAAAATTCGACAAGCTGGTCATAGTCAACTGACAATAACATGTTGAGTGTGTGCAGCGATGTACTCGATGTCTCTTTGATTGACCTAGGACGTATTAACCTTCTCAATTAACAGATTCATAAAGAGAGATTAAATATTTCGTGGTCTAATCTTATACAAATTTCTGTATAGGATCTCCCGACTCACATGTCTTCACATCAACGATTTGGATCAAATTAATTGTAACAATTATAAAGTGGGCCATACCAATTTTGTTACTAAGAAAAGACATTCAACTTTATCCATATTCTATAGACGATTTAAGATACTACTTGAATATGATTCTCTTGTACGACAACCATATATTTAACATTACATTAATAATCTTTGATTTTTCATATAATGGATAATATTAAATTGTAATTATAATAATCAAAATTATTATCAAATATTAAATAATTAGTTAAGAGGCTTTATGACATAAATCCTAACAAATTGATTATGGTCAGTCAACCGTGACATGTTAAATGGGTGCGACGATGTACTCGACATGCTCTCTCTTCCAATTTTTGAAATACAATGGTTTATATGAAATTTTTTACCACTTCCCAAATTTAAATGAAACTACAAAAATACTACTCAATCGTTAACAAACGTACCTTTAATTATTAACCATTATTAATATTTTAAATGATCATAGTGTAAATTTGAGAATAACATGTCACGTGTAAAATTGGAGTTTTGAATTAATTATATATATATATATATATATATATTATTACATGTCACGTGATTATTTTATATTATTATATTTATAATAAATTTTGAAAGGTTAGGTTTATCATTTATTATTATTATATTATTATATTTATAATAAATTTTAAAATTTTAATTTGTCTTTGCTAACTTTATTATTTATATTTATAATAAATTTTAAAATTGTTGAAATTTGTTATTTAAAAAAAAAAAATTAAGACACCCGGTCCAATTACATATTCTTATCAAAAAATTTAAATTTATTTTATTTTTCATTTTTTAAATTTATTTTTGATTTCGATATTAAATATTTTAAGTTAAAGTTGATATTTTAAAGGAAATGATTTGGGTAGAGATGATAAATTTAAAAAATAAAAAATAAATCTAAAAATAATTATAAAATTGTTTTAAAATTAAAGATATATTTGATAAATTAAAATTGATATATTTGATATAAATTAAATTTTATATCTAATTAAACACCGAAAAATTATAAATTTATGAATTTTTAAAAAAATAAAATTTAAAATTTCTAATAAAATAAAATATAAATTAAAAAATATTTTAAAATACAACGTTGAAATTAAAATTGGGATGGTAAAAGGCAATGAGACGTCCTCGCCCCTAATATGCGTTAAACTTGAACCAAGCGGGCGACATTCGGAGGCACGTCTGTCTCGACTTTCTAGAACTCTCTCTCTCTCTCTCTCTCCCAACTCAATCCGCCGTTGATCCCAATTGGTTTAGATCGCATCTTCAGCCCTCCCGTTCCCGAGGAGAGATCTTCCACCTGAAAGCAATGTGATCGTCGATCGTCTTCTTTTCAAAGCATCAGAGCAACGAGATTGCATTATTTGTGCTGCGTTTGTCGTGTTCGTCCGTTAGATTATCACTCTCTTGGATGGTATCTTCAATCAAATCTCAAATCCTTTCCTCATACCATAATTCGGTTCTGATTACTCTCTGTTTCTCTTTCCTTTTTTTTTTCCCCTCTTGAAAACGGGGGAAATTAACTTCTGTAACTCGCAACACATTGTCATTGTGCTAGGCATAAAGAAAGTCGAGCTTGATTTTGAACTATGAACTCGATATCCTCCTACGCACTCGCAGATAGTTAATTTCTTTTGCTTTGTTTGGTCATTTTTTGTTTATTGCATGCTTTGCATTGAGTTGGTAGGGTTAGGATGGAGATGCCTTTTTAAGTATATCTCAATTCTCATGCGTAGTAACTTGTAAAGGATTAATCGAGTTTTTTTTTTCTTCCGGTCTTTTGGCGGGAGCAGTGAAATGGACGGTATTCATGCGAGCGATGGACGGATGCATATGAGTCATGCACAGCATTCGATGCACACACAATCTGTGCAAGAACAGGAACATCATGACCTGCATTACATGAGTAATGGGAATGGAATGGCCGATGAGCATGAAAATGAAGGTCACGGTATCATGGTTGTGGAAAGGGAAGCTCCATCCGACCATGGTGATCTTGCCGAGAATCGTGGTGTAATGGTGGATCGAGGAGGCGATAACTGCGATCAGCTTACCCTGTCATATCAGGGTCAAGTTTATGTTTTCGATTCTGTCTCGCCCGAAAAGGTTCCCTCATTCTTCTTCTCGTGTTCGTTTTTTCTGTATCTGTATAAAGTAAAAAACGGTTCAGCAAAAATTTCAAGTGATATCCTGATGTTGGGACAGATAACACAAAATTTGCACAATCTATAGCCTTTTCGACTTCTCTCCATACTTGTTAACACTGAAAACATTGTTGAGTCATATTGGTCCTCACTGTGAGATCCCACATCGGTTGGGGAGGAGAACGAAACATTATTTATAAAGGTGTGGAAACCTCTCTCTAGCAGACACGTTTTAAAAACCTTAAGAGGAAGCCCGAAAGGGAAAACCCAAAGAGGACAATATCTGCTAGAGGTGGGCTTGGGCAGTTGCATCCACAGTCCACATTGAATGTTGTGACTTAAGTATCTTTCATTTTTGTTGTGACTGAGATGTTGTAAATTGACACTGACGTGTTTATCAGACATTACAGGTTTATGACTAAATGGACATTTTGATTTGGTCTTTATAGGTGATGAATGGGAAGGGAATAAATGGATGGTTTATTCAATGATAATACGTGAATGCTAGCTAGTTAGCTGCGTGGAGCCAAATTTTTTCGTAAGGATGAGAAAAATTTGACCTTTTAACTTCTGTAATGATATAATCTCAATATTGAAATTGGGTTGGTGCCTCCTTCCTACTTTGCTCTGCCCTTGTTCGCGGATTCCTATAATTACTAATGCCAGCCAACCAAGCTTAAGTTAGACCGAACTGATAATTAACAGATTATCCCCCAAATATATCTGGAGACCTGACCCAGCTCTGTATATTTTCTGTTAGTAGGCTGGATTTCTTGTTTGCCACTAATCATATAAAATTCCTTCAAATAGGTTTCTACTCCTAATTTATTATTCCTTCAGCGACATCTTTTAAGGATTCATCTCTTTCGTAACCGGCTTTACAAATATTGGTTTTAAATAACAGCAATGACATATTTGCAGGATCGAGCTTACTGTTATTTTAGGTGCTTACAAATAACTCGTTGTTATTTTATGTGCTTTGATCTGCCGTTGTCTAAGTTTAGTTTAGTTTAATTATCTGTTTTATGTACACACGATTTTGCATGTACCTCTGAGTGCTTTAGTGTATGTAGTTTGTTTTTATACTGGTTCGACGGTCACCTATTTTTAAAATAATCTAAAGAACTTCTTGTCAGGTTCAAGCCGTGTTATTATTATTGGGAGGTCGCGAAGTACCTTTGCGTGTTCCCTCAATCCCAATAACTAATCAACCAAATGATAGGGTATGTATTTATGCTTATCCACATTTACATGTATCCTATTGTGCTATCTATTAAAGAATGACGTGTTATCTCAATGTAGCATCTCACTGATGAAGCATTTAACCAGGCACTTGCCATCCCCCCACGTCTAAGTGTCCCTCAGAGATTAGCTTCTTTGATTAGATTTCGTGAAAAGCGAAAGGAACGTAATTTTGACAAGAAAATTCGGTATACAGTTCGTAAAGAGGTAGCACTTAGGTATCTCACCTTCCTTTATTGTTGGTTGGAGTATTTTTTTTCTCCTTAAGTTGTCTATTATTGCTCCTTCAATAGGGTTATATTTTCTTCCACGAGTTGGGAGTTAATGCTGTATGTTTCTGTTATGAGCCATGAGGAAGCTTAGGTTAATTTAAATATGATTTTGAGCTGATGGTAGAAGCTATTTAATACCACGTAGTTTTATTGAGCTGGGGATGCTAATGATCAGAACGTGTAAAATTCTGATTACATGATCAATGGATACTTTATGCAGCATCATTTTGTGTACTGGTTTTCATCAAAATGATGCCTCTCTTTTCTCTGAATCAGCATAGTGTTTTCTTTCCTTATTAGCTCATTTCTTGCCTATAAGGTACATCATTCTGTCTATTTATGAGAACTGAAGAGGGCTTGGGGGCTGGAAACAGCTGTGGAATTAGTTCCAAAGTCATGTCAAGTATGCAGTGTTGTACCAAGAGTTGCTAATTGTAGTTCAGTTGGTGGTTTCTCTATTGACTCTCTAATTATGAGAAGATAGTTTGTTATAGATTATGCATCTAGCCCATTAATTTATTGATTGAATGAATATAAGTGGAACTGAAAACTTGGGCTCACTAATCTGTATTTTCATACTTTGCGTACCAAAAATACATCTTGCATGCTTTGTATTCTCTGAATGCTTTGTCACAAAAAGTTGAAACTATTTTGATGATTTTTTTTTATATAGCTTTCTCATTGGTAACTGGTTTAGGTTAATAAAAAATATTAGCAAGTTCACAAAGAACACTGAGCTTATATTTTTGTTATTTTCACCCCATTGTTCTTACCTTTGTAGGATGCAGCGTAATAAAGGTCAGTTCACATCTTCCAAACCCATTCAGGAAGATTCATTATCGGCCACAACAAGTTGGGAATCAAATGAGACTTGGTGTTCTGATGGAAATGGATCCCATCAACAAGAAATTCTGTTAGTTTTTCTTTTTGATGTCAGACTGAATACTATTTAAAGAGTTGTGCTTATTGTTTTCATTGATTGATTAACACTTTCAATTTCACTGGCCTTTAGCTGTCGACATTGTGGTATTAGTGAGAAGTCTACTCCAATGATGCGACGTGGACCTGATGGGCCAAGAACCCTTTGCAATGCCTGCGGACTCATGTGGGCAAACAAGGTAACAGACATTAACATCTTTTTATCCAGAGATAGCTTTTTTTAAAAACGTGTATTATGTCTTGTGTTTTAAGCTTCAAGGATCTTATCAATATAGTAAATCTGAGACCCTGGACATAAATGTAGATGAATCATATATTGATCTCTCGGCCTCTAACACTTATTGCAAGCATGGCCAATCCACTGCTTATTCATTTTTCCCCTCAACGAGAACCCTAGATTCTCCTCCTTCTGTCTGGGCTCCTACCATCGTGAGAGTTGAGCATAAGCTCCTCAAGTATGAGAATCTTGTGTATTCTAGAATCAAAGCCACTGTGGTTTTTCCACATTCTTTTGGGAGGATTTAGATTGGGGATGCCCCATGCATCTTCTCTTTATTTAATTGAAAATGATCATTAAAAAGATTTATGGTGTTCCTCATCCAACTCTTAAGAGTCTCTTTGATGATTGGTCGGTAACGGTAGAACGTAGAGCTCTCCTCCGTACAGAATCATATGGAGAAAGTTTCTTCTCAAGTGTAATGGGAATGCACCATCATGATAACAAGACTTCCCTTTCACGACAGTCAATTTTCTGGATCAGAAGCTTAAGGAACATTACGAAGGTTGTATGCTTTCTTTCTTGCTGACAAGGCATTGTTTTGTTGCTAGAATAGTGAAGAGCCTGAAAATTTGTGCAAGCTGGAAGGAGAATAGGTTTAGATGAAGGGGTTCTATATTTTGAGCAATAATGTGCCTATAAACTTGGGAATCTCGAAGTTTTTCCTAGTTATAGGGTTGGACAAAACCAATAGGTGAATTCCTTTGATATTGTGGAAAAAAGGAATCATTTGAAGCAGTAGGAGAGAATTATGGTACCTTTATCTATTGTGCAAAAAACAAGAAAAAAAAAACTTATTAATATATTTTATTATTTAGAAACTATCTTAAATTAACTATTATCAAATGCTGATGCCTTATCTTTTCGTTTTGTGTCCTCCGTTTTTGTTTGTCCCTTATTGTCTTGGTTTCAACCATTTTCAGTCGAGGATTGTTTGAGAAGGCCAGATATTTATGGATTGGCTTTGTGGTGGTAATATTAAGGGTGCTGCGGATCTAAAATCTCAATTACCTTTTTTCTTTCATAATAGACGTAGAAAGCCTATAGAAGTCATTAAAATTGGTGGTGTCTAACGAATTTTCAAGGTTTTCTTCTTTTGATATTCATATTCTAATTGGTGGAAGGCTTTTCTGTACTTCTGGTAGGTATATTTCTTCTGTATTGGTCAGAGTTCAGCACGACTCTGAAAATGATATGCTGCATTTAGCTGCTCTGATTTCCGTTCTAGAAATTCTTTTCCTGAAGGCTGTTAGGTAGTGAACAGCCCGTTCTTATATTTTAGTTTCCGTTTCTTCTAATTTGCTTTGCTGACTGTAAGGGAACTCTGCGGGACCTCTCAAAAGCACCAAACCAGGGTGGACAAGCTTCAAGCTTCAATAGGAATGAGGTGATCCGTTGGTGATGTTGTCCTTTTTTGTTTACCATGGCTTTTGTAGTCGTTGGAATTCGTGCTGTTTCATTGCCCCTTACATTAATCTTCTATTTTTGTTTTAGAATGTTGTGCAGAATGGAGATTCTGAGTCCAACCCAAAAAGTGCATAGGAATTGTGACAGGTGTTTATGATTGCTGTTTCGAAATTTAGCAAAATCATACAACCTTAATTTCTCCCACAGATTAGTTTGAAACGGATTAAAAACTTCTCATCGATGGCTATGAATCATGAATCCCATCCATCGACAGAGACCCTTGTGGCCAATTCATCTTGGAAACGACGTGTACTAATTTAATAGCTCTTCTTATCATATTGTGAACCATTTCAACATGTCAAAATTCCTAGAATCTTGTAAATTAGCATTTGCTGCGCTTGTACAATGGCATGGTCATTTTAATCCATTTCATTTTTGTCCAGTATTTTCTCTTGCACAGAGTTCTACCTCCCAAATATGAATGATGCAAGTTTTGACTATGAAATCACTCAGTTCTTTTTCGAGTCCACAACACGACCACAAATCCCGTGCAACGAAATAAGATGCACATTTGAATCATATACTTAATTTTGTTTTATTGATTTTCTGCATTCTGCACTTCTCGCAAGGGCAGCTGAAAAAGACGTTTGGAACAGGGTAAAATGGATGCAAACAATCATCCTTAATTAGAAAGCACCCTACTACTAGATTCACTGGTACGTTTTTGTTTACATCCACTCGGAAGCTCTCATAAAACTTAGCTCAATCTTCGTGCTTTATTTTATGTTCATCAGGATTGTGTCTTCCTGCACAAGACGAAGGCGTGGACGAGTCTCTGGGCAGCCCGAATCTGATCTGGTGTGCCAGACACGATCACTTTGCCATCAAACATCCCAGGTTTAGCATGATTAACCACCACACCATTGCCCCCTTATATATATCTGCCACAGTAACATACACCTTACAAACTCATTGAAGGCAAAACACAATATGTGCCTAACTGTCGTATTCGACTAACCTGCTGAACATGAACAATCTCCATAGACGTGCCTCCCAGAAAACGAGCTGGACCCCCGCTGTTCTAAGAAAATTTATACAAAGACGATGTAATTCAAACCAACTAATAAACACTTAAAACACAATACTACATACACTTCTGAAAGGTTTTGAAATGCCACCATCTTCCGATCTCGGCGAGCAGCTCAAATTTGAATAGAAAATTGGAGTATTAGTGAGTCTATACATTTAGAATGATTGTACTGTACAACAAGCTTGGGCAGGTAACGGTTAGTACTGAGGAGAGAAGCAGAGTGTTGTTAGAAGATGTGAATTATCTGCATGCTAGTATCGGCCCTTTTCATTTGATTTATAATTTGGCCTCCTCTCTACCCACCAAATAGCCTTTATCTGTTGTGCATGTACAAGTAGTAGTCTGGCAACAACTGCAGCACCTGGTTCATATCCAATTTCTGCAATTCGACATTGTGCACTTATAACAGCTTCTTGTGCAGGAGAATATGTTTACTCCAATCTCAGAGATGAAATCAGGGAAAAAAGAAAATGTGCAAATAGGTAATTTGAACGGTTCTACGAAAGTTAGAATCAATAGTCAGCTTCGAACCGATGACAGGATTGGTTGGGTTAGTTTCCACCCAAGCCGACGCTGAACCAACCAGGTCAGTTTCCAAATAATAGAAGCTTCTTAAAAACTATGGATTAAACATCCAAGCCAACGCTGAACCAACCAGGTCAGTTTCCAATGGAAACTTCTTAAAAACTATGGATTAAGCATGCCAACTGACTAGTCAGTTTCCGCACCAAACTTTCTTTTCCTAGAAAATTTATTTTATCTATAGTTTTACCATTCTGAACCCTACAACATTGAGTCATAGGAGCAACAGTGAAGCGCGAGGCTAGAGGCTAGAGCAAGAGACGGTATGGATAGTGTTAGGCAAATGGGGAGGGAGGCAAGAGTGAGAGACAACATCGGCAACGATGAAGGCGAGGGAAGATGCGACCACGACAAATTGTGTTGACAAGAAGACGGTCGCTGCAGCGGGAGATTGTCGACAAGAGAGGTATAGAGCAATGGGAGAATGGTGAAAGCTCTAGTAACTTGCATACAAAAACAACAGATAAGAAGGATGAAAAAAGTGTTACAATATTATAAGGTTTACATGAAGTGAAGCGAGCGAGCAACAAAGGTAATAACAAACAAACAAAGTATTTAGATCGTACTATAAGTGATATACAAATGTAGGAAGCCGTATTAGCATATTCCAGGAATGATTCCGTAAGGCACTTTCTCGCAGTACAGTTTCCAATATTTGCCATACCTGCATGAATGCAAAATCATCAACCAAAGTAGGAGGTACTCCCATCCCATATCAGCTGAACCGAACTGATTAACTTACTTGGACCGACATCGATCGTCATCCCTTTTAGCTCGGTCGACCAGAAGGATAGTAAGGAATATCACATAGAAATATGGTAGAAACTGCAAAGGAGGACATCCAAACCAACAATTACCAAATAAACAATATAATTCTTCTTTCTGTTTGTATTGATTAGAATAGGTGATGCTTACATGATTGAAAAGGGCTGGAACTGTCCAGAAAAATGCAGCCAAAATTTCTGGTACATAATGAAAATGCCTTGCTAAGCCCCACCTGCACCAACACCAACATCAAAATCCCACTCACACACTTATGTATATGTAGAGAAAATGAAGCAAATGAAAACTCACCATCCAGAGGTTAAAAGAAGGCTAGTTTTGTTTTCCCCAGATGCAGTGGTGTATGAAGCTACTATCTGTCAAATTAATACCAGATTTCGTCACATCGTATCACTAGATCGTTCCATAAGAACTGTTAGACAGAATTCTCGTCAAAACCTTAGATGGAGCTTTTCCCCAAACCAAGCACTTCCCGTTTTTTCGCCGAAATTCTTGTCTCTGCCTGTCACAATCGTAGTTGATATATATGCAAAGCATGCCTGCTACTAGAATATATACTGCCAACTGAAAACCATCAAGAATTATACGAGTAGAAATGATAATTTTACGAGTCGATATCTTCCACATTGGCTAACCAGCAACCATCTAAAAGCTAACGAGTCTCCACGAATCTCCACGAATCTCCAGAATATGTGATGATCCAGCATGTTTCAGTTCAAATTAATTGCTTAATGTTAGAGGTTAACTAGATAGAAGGGGTACCTGAGTTCCAAGGTTTACAGGATGGTTGACCAAATACATGCCAGGAGAGGTATATACAGACGGAACCCATACTAAGCAGCCCCAACAAATATAAAAACCAGCTGCAAAATCCGAGTTACCAATTTCCAGGAGTAATTAGATTGATAAAACAAAGAGGATAACATGTTTTATTTATTCTTAATTCCGACAAGGTAAATGGACCATTAAAATAACATCCTAGTACAGTTCAGCTGCATAAGAGTTGAAGACTTGTGTATCACATTTTTCAAGATCGAAAACGAGTCAGCTCTGCTCGAGCATTCTATTAATAACAGAAGAGTATGAAAAGAAATGACATGTTAAACAAAGAAAAGCATACAATATAAGCTAACCTCTATCATGCGCTATGTCCATTGTGTTCCAGTACCCAGCTTCCCACCAAAAAAACTTTGTAACATAAGCCAACATCAATGCAGTATTTACAAGCATCGAATCAGCTATTGTCCCGTTCTTTTCGTACTGAAATGGACGAAACGAGAAGATAATTATGCAACAATTACATCTCAACACCTTGAATACCATAGAACCTACAAGCCTAGAGAACATCTGTGAATGTTATATCATGTAACGGGAGAAAATACTGATAAAAGATAAAGCAAAGGTACCAACTAATTAAATGAGGCTTGAATCCCATTATTCTGAATAATATTTGGTAAACCTCACATGAAGGATAATCTTTCATACCTGCTTTATGCAATAGGTCACAGCAAGAACTGCCCAAGACATCATCCCAAATCTGCAGTTTGTGAAAACCTTAATGTCAAAATGTTTGCCAATACGCGGGTACAACTCCATGCCCTGCAAGAAAGTAAATAAAAAAGGTGTTACTAGAATATCAACAAGACCTAGATTAGCCAAGTCAATCATACAACCAAAATACTATATTGTAACCGTCCTAGCCCACCACTAGTAGATATTGTCCTCTTTTGGCTTTCCCTTTCAGACTTCCCCTCAAAGTTTTTAAAACGCGTTTGCTAGAGAGAGGTTTCCACACCCTTATAAATAATGCTTCGTTCCCCTCTCCAACCGATGTGAGATCTCACAACCAATCGGGGCCAGCATCCTCGCCGACACTCGTTCCCCTCTCCAATTGATGTGGGATCTCACAATTCACCCCCCCCCCTTCGGAGCCCAACATACTTACTGGCACTCGTTCCTCTCTCTCTCTCCAATTGATATGAGATCTCATAATCCACCCCCTTCGGGGGCCAGCGTCCTCACTGACACTTGTTCCTCTCTCCAATCAATGGAATCTCACGTATACTCTAGTGCTTATTCAATTTTCTTTGAACCGATGCTTTAAAATGGAACAAAAGAGAAAATTAAGCAAATACTAAATTAAAAAAAAAAAAAAAAAAAAAAAAAAAAAAAAAAAAAAAAAAAAAAACACGGGAGAAAAACATAAACAAGTTATATGAAGATGAACCCTAGAGTATAGAGCATACTACTTTTCCAATTTTCAAATTGAAAGCATATAAGCTGCATATAAAGAGATAACTTCACAAGGCTAAGAGTTTAACATGAGATTCTAGTGGAGATTACTTCGAAAATGAAAACAAAATACATCATAAAAAGATATTGGTTGCACCTTGGAATCATCCAGAATTGAATTCAAATTGAAGCAATAACAAAAGGAAATATATTTTATGCCAAACCAGCCAGGCTTGCAACATTTTGTTATCATACCATACATACTAAGCAGACCAGCACTTAAAGACAGGCTGATTGGTGAAGTAAAAAAGCAAAGCATTATATCATAATAAAACCATGGAACTTTTCAAGACAACAAGTGCATATACAAACTACTTGAGTTTCTTAGAAGACTATCATCTGATTTGTGCCAAATTACCCCAACAATTGTATCTCGAGAGTTCATTAGATCGTTCATGGGTAACTTAGTTCAATAATCATCTATAATATGCATCACATTGTTCCAAAAGACGTTTTGCGTAGACTTTTGGCGTTTACACACAGTGCTGGAGGAAGTGTTTCAAGTCCTCCATTTTGGAATAAGGGTTGTTTGGCTGTTCATTGGTTCCTTTTTATAATCTGGTATTTTATCTTTTCTTTTTTGTTGTCTTGTTCCCATGTTGGTTGGGCCCCTTTTTTGTGTCACCTTCTCTGTACCCTCATTCATCTTTAAAACAACCGAGTTTCTTTCTTATTTCTAACTAAAGAAAAGTGAAAATTATCACATCAAGTTATAAATATCAAAGGGATGTGAAAACTTACCCAGTAGAAATCAATTATTATGTTACCAGACGAGCCAGAATCAGAGGAAGATGACGCCACACAGCCCTTATACATGCAAACACCACTGTTATGCATACAAATAGCATATATATATATATACTTAACTTCAACAGGTATCAAACACAACAGCCTAAATACTCACTTTTATGTATAGAACAATACAAAAGATGAAGCTTCCAATAATAAGAGCTGAAAATATTTCTCCCAAATGATCATAAACAACTGTTGGATTGAATATCCCAAACCTGAAGATTAAAACATTCAATTAAACTATGAAACTGGAAAAAAAAAAGCCATCAGAAATCCAGAGAGCAGAAAAGATATTTCCTGTCTAAATTCTGTATAAGCATATAATTCTAGCACAAAAGATATAGATTGAGAATAACAAAACAACGAGATAGTAGTACAGAATTTGTAAGGGCCCAGGCCACCGCTAGCAGATATTGTCCACTTTGGACTTCCTTTTCAAGATTCCCCTCAAGGTTTTTAAAACGCGTCTACTAGGGGAGAGGTTTTCACGATAAAATTGGAACAATACAGAGAAGATTAGCATTGCCCCTGCACATGGATGACACACAAATCGAGAAATGGTCCAAATTAGCCCAAAGAGGACAATATCTGCTAGCCGTAGGCCTGGGCCGTTACAATGGTATCAGAGCTAGACATCGGGTGGTGTGCCAACTAACACACTAGTCTCTAAGGGAGGTGGATTGTGAGATCTCACATTGGTTGGAGAGAGGAACGAAACATTCCTTATAAGGGTGTGGAAACCTCTCCCTAGTGAATGTGTCTTAAAACCTTGAGGCGAAGTCTCGAAGAGAAAGCCTAACGAGGACAATATCGGCTAGCGGGGGTTTAGGTTGTTACAGAATCACATATCACATACTGATGTATATACTTTTTCCCCCAAAGGGATCACGAAGTTTGAAATTCATCACGGACATCTAGAATAGATCAGCCTCAAATATTTCAGTTACTACAGATGAACGAAATCATACCGCCAAAGAGCAATATAAGTAACCAGAGTCACTACGTACGCAGCCACGCCATTTGCCTGCAACACAGAAACAGGAACAATAAATTATGAACAGAACTTCGAAGCATTAATAGTTTCGTCTACTGAAACAGAGTGATCGAGAATCTAATATCCAAATACCTTGTAAACAGGTTGATTTCCCGTAGGAGAGATCGGGCCATAAACCGTTTTTCCAGGTAAAAGAAGCTGAAGGGCGGCCTCAAAGGCAGCGTAAGATCCAATTAATTTGAAAGCAGTAGCAGAGGGCGGTGGCCATATATCTATAAACCCCCTCAATCCATTGCGGTATAAGTAAGCCATAGTCTGGGAAACAGACCCATCGGCATGGACCATGGTGTACCATCTGCATCAGAGAAGAAACGTTGAGATATTCAAACAAAAACAAACACGAAATGTGCGCATAGCGAAGCAAGATTCGCAATGGATCGTTGAAATTAGAGGAACATTGGATCATGAAGGCGATCTTTGACAAAAAGAGAAAGTGAATGAGATCCATCTGAAGCAGAGGGAATTACAGGAAGATGACAAAGGGAGGGCAGAGAGTGAGAAGAGATAACATGGAAGCATAAGTGACGAGGGGCGAGTGGACGGTGTTGGATCCTTCCGCCATTTTTGAGGCGTCGGAGTTTCAGGAAGACCGTAGTCAGAGCAAATTCCGCCGGGAATTGACACTCGCTGGGACTTCGGACTTCCGATGTAATATTACTATTATTATTATTATTTTAAAGTCCAACCATTTATTTATATAATATTATATTTCGGGTAAATTATAAAAAGTAATTACCAATTTTGCCCCTCATCTCTACTTTTAAATTTTAAATTTGACCTTTATTATTATTATTATTATATATATATATATATATATATATATATATATATATATATATATATAAATATTTCAAAACACACCCTTAAAATAAAATTTAAAATTTGTTTGAAAAATCACTCTTTCCTTAGTTAATGAAATGTTTATTTAAAGAATTTTTTTAAAAAATAATTTAATATTATTTAAATAATTTTATATATACATTTAAGTGCCTAGAAAAATGGGTGTTTAATTAATGAATGATTATGAACATTATTTAGATGAATTTAGATGAGGTGAGAGGAATTATAATTAGCCTCAACCACTGATTGAATTATCACATAATTAATTTGTTACCAAAGCCGAAATTATAATTCCCACAGTAAATGTTAATTTGTTACCAAAGCCGAAATTATAATTCCCACAGTAAATGTTAATTTGTTACCAAAGCCGAAATTATAATTCCCACAGTAAATGTTAATTTGTTACCAAAGCCGAAATTATAATTCCCACAGTAAATGTTAATTTGGTACCAAAGCCGAAATTATAATTCCCACAGTAAATGTTAATTTGTTACCAAAGCCGAAATTATAATTCCCACAGTAAATGTTAATTTGTTACCAAAGCCGAAATTATAATTCCCACAGTAAATGGTTTATGAAAAAGTCATTAATAAAACCACAACTTTATCCAATATAATTAATTAACTTCCAACTTTGTATTCCAAATAATATGTGCATACGTATGTCAATGCTGGCATGCTTAAATAATTGTCAAAACATTAATCACACCAATTATTATCATTAATTGAGTGGAGAAAAATTATATCTCTTACCATTTATATGTTAAAAAAAGAATCTAGAAAAAAGCTGTTCTATATTACTATTTTTGTTTATCCAGTGAGATTTGTTAATTTCAAGAGACATTGAATCTATGAATACGCTGTGAATACGATTATTTATTTACTACTATAGGTAAGTTAGTTTTACGGGTATGTTTGGTAAGTAGTTTTACAGGGAGTAAGTAAGTAAGTATTATTTATTTACTACTATAGGTAAGTTAGTTTTACGGGTATGTTTGGTAAGTAGTTTTACAGGGAGTAAGTAAGTAAGTAGTTTTACCGAGTATGTTTATTGGGTATACCTTACTACTTTTGGACAACCTTCTCAACAACTAAGAGATCCATTCAAATTAAAATGGAATTACTCAAATCAAAATTTTAATATTACATTATATTAATAATGCATCATTGTATTCATATAATGCATCATTGAATTGAATACGCCCATTGTTTAATGGATAGGATAGAGGTCTTGTAAACCGGAACTAGTTGAAGTAAAGATTGTGAGGCGAACACAAGAACTAGTTGAAGTACAGGTTGTGAGGCTCAGTACTTCAATTGAGATATTGAGATATGAGAAATGGATCTCTTTTAGTCTAGATTTGATTTTGGTTTAGAATTATAGCTTCCCGAATTTCTTTTTAACCCATTTTCCCAACCAATCCAAATGGCCCATAAAAATGAAACAATGGAAAATCATATAACCCAAATGTAAGTACATTCATTTCTGTCCGTACCAAAACAAGAGCTTCCATCACTGTGTCTCAGAAGGAGAGGTGTAAAAACAAAGGTTTGGCAAAAGCAACCGCCAAATTCAAACGCGGATTCATCTTATTATGTCACAGATTTTGGTAAAAATATGAATAAGGGAATACAAAGAATCTCACATCTGAACGTCAAAGTCGAACCCGGAAAAAGAGAATACATATGATTATTAAATAATGGCTAACTGAAAGGCGCACGACTGCAGAGCATAATACATCGTAGTAATAATAATAATAGGCTACACAAAAGGAACATCTTTCTTTTTTTTTTAAAGAAAAATGGAAAATCTACCGAGTTTCATCCTCGAGAGCACGGAAACCATTTGTAAGATCTTCATGTAGCTTCTTAAATTTCTCAATAAGAGCTGCTTCTCCTTCAGCTGGATCCTCGAACTTCTGAGACCTGCAAAACCCCAAATGTTTTTAGTTTATCTACTATCACAATCAATCAAAATATTGCAATGGCAATGTCACTTTTTTACTTACACCAGGCGATAGAACAGATCTCCCAACCGATGCTTAATCAAAGTGTATGTTATCTTTTGGCCATCCATACCTGCTCCCCTCTCTACTGCCTACAACAAACAATATCCAACCAAAATTATGACCCTCACCCTACCACCTCACGTTTCAACAATGATGATATGATTTGGTCAAAAACAGTAGTAGCTCTACCTGATTAGCCAAATTATAGAAATGGATGATATTGCGCATCATCCAGACCGACTTGTAGAAGGGGCAGAATTTATCGTACCTGTCATACCCACAATTTTTTTCTTTAGAAAACAAAAAAATCTAGAAATGGTTGATCTATATACCATCCACTGCTGGAGTAAAGACCAGAACAAGGATGATGTAGCTAAGACTTACGGAGTAAATGCATTCTGAGCGAGATAGTCCTCCCTCAGAAGCTTTGCAGTCTCTAGGGTAATCTTATCTCCTTCAGCCAAGGCATCCTTCCCTACAAGCTGCCATAATCCCAAAATCAAAAATAGTGAAATTTGTCTTCTGTAAAATTCACCACCAAGTCTTATTTATATACTCCTCGGATGTGTATGCATGGGTGGATGTGTTACTTGTGAAAGAAAGAGAGAGCTGGACAGGGGGTGGAGGAGGGGGGAGGGAAACTTGGACTCAGCAGACATACTTGGACTATTTCATTGAGGTCATCTTCCCTCTGGAGAACTTCTCGAGCCTTTGTCCTGATGCTGATAAAATCTGGATCAAACTTCTCGTAGAAAGATTCCAATGCCTAATAAAAAAATTTAAATTAATAAAGATGCATTACTCAGTGAATTCGTATGGAAGATAAGGAAAACACAAGTCAGAGAGCTCCGCTAACATACAGTAGAGTATTTTGAGTACGAAATTAGCCAGTTTACGGATGGGAAGTGCTTCCTCTGGGCAAGCTTTTTATCTAGACCCCAGAAAACCTACAAACCGTTTAAATAACCATAATAATCACAGAGTGAAATAATGATTGTAGAAACCACTATATAAAATCTAACCAGATTAGAATAGTCATGAAAAAGTTCACCTGGACGATACTGAGGGTAGCAGATGTCACGGGATCAGAGAAATCTCCTCCTGGTGGAGAAACTGCACCGACGATGGTAACACTACCAGTTCGTTCTGGCCCACCAAGGCATTTCACTTTACCAGCACGCTCATAGAAAGAGGCTAAACGTGCTGCTAGGTATGCAGGATATCCACTATCTGCAGGCATTTCAGCCTGAAAAAGGAACAAAGAAGACAAGTCCAACAACAATAAGACAAGAACAGAAATACAATAGTTACGTGCACTCATCTTAAGAGTTCAACTTCAAGCCAAGAAATCTAAGCAGTGGATACTGTCTTTAGAATGCTTATATGCAACACTGACAAATCATATTGAGTTATGTGTCAGTATGACGTACATACAACATCTTGAAACTAATCAGATGCTTAACTAGAATAAGATGCTCTTTAATTTCAGAGGCAAGTGAATAAGACATAGTCTAGATGAACATAAAAAATTTAAAAATTAAAAAAAAAATAAAAACAAGGAAATGAGAGAAATATAATTAAATATATAATTGAACGTTTATTTAGTTTTGTATTCCCTTTATACGCCTTCGATAATAGACAATGAATCTTATTGAATATACAGTTTGCTTCATTGGTTTCGAGATGTCATATTTCTTATCTCGTCTTTTACTTTGCAATTTCAATATAACAATTTTATTTAACATGCAAATATTATAGCACAATAAATTATAGAAATGAGTGTACGTATGTTCATAAATAGATGTTTACCTACCATGTCTGTGCCTAGGTTGTTAAAGAATGACAATCGAGTTTATACAATTATACCACACTTTCAACCCATGTTTCTTCGGTTTAAATATTATTGAGATTAATAAGGCCGGAAGTGAGAAAGTTTTAGTTACTACTACTTATGAGATGATGGTGCTTGGTGAGAAAAAGAAAGCTCAGAATAGTGCACCACCAAATCAATCTAACCAAATCACACAAGAAACACAATTTTCTAAACAAGTCCTAATATATGTAAAGATAATGATTATAAAATTAGAAAACAAGCTCCAGCTATTTACCAGTCGTCCTGATATTTCACGCAGTGCTTCTGCCCATCGGGATGTTGAATCTGCCATCATGCTTACATTGTATCCCATATCTCTGAAGTATTCAGCCAAAGTAATTCCTGCACACATTAATGCATTGTTATGGTGGATATCAATACAACAAATATATCTCAACCAGGCTCAACAAAACTTGAAAGAAATAAAATGTTAGAAGGATAGAATATAGGTACAACGAAAATTTAATGTAAAAATCAATTGCAAGTATTTTAATTCTTTCCAAGATGTACTTATCAATGAGTTCAACAGAACATAACAGAATATTCAACTCGGCCCGGCCTAGAGATTGTAGCTCCATGTTCGAGGAGTTTATGCTACATTTCCCTCGCGTAAAAGGGCCACTTTTGTGGCTTGCCAGCATTTGTGTTTTGTTTTGGGGTGAAAAAAACAATGGAGTTTTTATAGTAGTTAAAGAAGTCGGAGGAAAGAAGTTTGGTCTCTTGATAGTTTCCATGTCTCCCCTTAGATGTTGGCGTGTAAGGATTGGTGTAATTACCATTACGAATTATCATGCTTGATTGGAGCACTTCTCTATTATAGTTTGGTTCCTTCCGGGAGTTAGTTTTGTTGATGCACTTTGTATTCTTTCATTTTCTCAATCACAGTATGGTTTATCATATAGAAAATAGAAGGAAATACAATATTGAGACAATTTAAAAAGGAAATAAATTTTTACGGTCAAATTACATTCATGGTTCATCATAATAGCAACGCAAAGAACAATAAGGATAGAGAATAAGACAATAGCACCAAATAAATTAGAGTTAATCATTGTGGTTAACTTACACATGGTCAATGAGAAAAGAGGGATGATCTTGGACAATTATTACCTGTATAAATTGAAGCTTCACGAGCAGCCACAGGCATATTAGAAGTGTTAGCCACAAGGGTCGTACGCTTCATGACAGATTCTTCACGGCCATCAGGTAATGTCATTGTCAATTGAGGAAAATCCATAAGAACTTCAGCCATTTCATTTCCTCTCTCTCCACAACCAACATACACCACAGTATCAGAATTTGAGTACTGCATGAAAATTAAGCAGCAATAGTAAATTTTGGCACCACAAAAGATCACATCAAACCTTAGATATAGAAAGTAGCTTACTTTAGAGAGAGCTTGACTAATGACTGTTTTTCCACAACCAAATGCTCCAGGAATGGCACATGTTCCACCAAGAACAGAAGGGAAAAGGGCATCAAGAACACGCTGCACGTGAAAGTCACATACACAGATGTAGTTTAAAAAAATAAATTACTAGAAATACACAGTTTCTATAAGGGGAAAAACCAAAGATAAAACAACCATCTTATATACCTGCCCAGTTAAAAGAGGGGTATCAGCCGCAAGCTTAGATGCAACTGGTCTAGGAGTACGTACAGGCCATGTCTACACAGGGATAGAAACACGTGAATACATAAGAACTAATTGAACCATGAAAATATGAAGGAACCATAAATAATAAATCATTTAGAAACCTGAAGCATGGTAAATTGCTTTTTAACTCCTTGAAACTCAAGCTCTAAAACAGTGTCCTGTAAAGAAAGATGTTTTGGATAAGAAACAAGCATCTACTTGACATAAAAGAAAAAACAGCAGCCTAAGGACAAGGGAAAAAAGATGCTCTACCAAGGAAACTAAAAAGCATCCACCATAATGGAAATTGATCAAAATACTACTTCAGTTACAAAATACTTTGTTAAGACAATACAAATGTTGTCCCTTCAGTAAGATCGTAAAAAAAGTTTTGATCAATTAATAAAATGGTAGTAGCACCTGCCAGTACCAACTATCAAACGGTTTGCTTACTTTTCAAACAGATCTTCCTACATCTATACGTAAATCCTAGTTCAAATTCTTGATTCATCGATGGATATACTTGCACAAACTTGCACTCCAGAATTTTAAGACTGAAACAAATTTCAAGATAATATGTAGAAAATTGCAAAACGTAAGTTTAATATGTTAAATTATAAATTTGATAAAAACCTCTATTTCTCTACATTACTTATATTTCTATGTATATATAGTTGTTTATATTCATCATGGAAGAGCACCAAAAGAGCTCTCTGAACTACCCTCACTTAATCAGAAACCACCTACCAGAAAACATTTCTGGAAACCAATCCGTAATGTCTGAGAACTATACATAATAAACAAGATAATGATGAGCAAAGGCCAGGAGAATCTAACTAATACGTACAACATATAATAATATATTTTCAATTGCCAAGTGTAGAAGCAAACCATCGCCTGCAACTTGCTAAGATATAATTGCATACAACAGGCAGAACATATGTTTAGGTATTGTAACCCCCACCATCCTCATAAAAGAAATAATAATAATAAAAAGAACCTACCACCAATATAAAAAAAAAACCAAGTACTAAATTTAAATTTTTAGTACAAGATAGATATTAAAAGGTATAAAAATAGATGAGAAAAAAATACGTAACAAAAATGAAAAGGAAAGAAAAAAAAAAAAGAGATAAGAAAAGACTAGAACCTTTAGTGAATATTGACCAGGTGGTGCAACATAGGTAATTTTCCCCATAGAATCAGGAGGAAGTGCAATATGGTGCTCCATTAGACTATTCTCAAAGACAGTCTGAATCAGAAAGTATCAATGTTAGATCTTCGGAGCAAGCAAAAACATTGTTATTTCAAGGGCCTTTAACGAAAAAGGCTAGATAGCAGCAACTTACAGCATACAAGTCTCCACCTGTCAATAAGTCGCCCTCACCTGAAATGTTTTTTGTGAGATACAAACTTGTTGCAATTCAAAAAACAGAACCAAACACGTGTGCGTAAGACAAATTGTATGGTCGTAAGACTCGTAACATACCTAGTTTTTTGGGTTGAAAATCCCAAAGTGTGTCTTTGTCAAGTGCAGGGACTGCAACACCACGAGGAATGTAGACATCTCCTGATCTCTTCGCAATTGTTTTCAATGGCCTCTACTTGCTCAAAATTTAAGTTAAAAGAAATCAATAATAAATGGATAGTAAAAAATCTAAAATACAAACATTCGTGAAGTAATGCAAACCTGAATGCCATCAAATATATTTCCCAGTATTCCAGGTCCTAACTCCACTGACAATGGCTGATAGTTGACACACCGTTAATTCATAAAGATTCAAGAACTGAAAGTATAAATATAATAACTGAAAGAAGGAATGCTTACTTTACGAGTACGTAAAACAGGGTCATTCACCATCAAACCAGCAGTTTCCTCATAAACTTTAAAATAAAATTGGAAAAATCCAGTCAATTTACCGACGCTTAGAACATTGAACATGAATAATATAATGTAATAAGCATGGAATGATGAAATCTTAGGATGGTCTTCTGTCATCTTCTTGACATATAAAAGGAGGACCAACGTAGTAGCGATAATGAACTCTGCGCTAATGTAGCATACCCTGAATTGTGGCAGAATCTCCTTCTAATCTAATGATTTCACCAATCAGATTATCATGACCAACACGAACCAATTCATACATGGCTGCACCTCCCATGCCATCTGCCACGACGACTGGTCCAGATACCTGGGAACGACATGAGAGTTTCATAACCCAGAAAAAAGAAATTTGGAAAAAGACATACAAAGAGATTAATATTGATATATTTATGAGCATATAACTAACTAAAATCGTCATGATATATTTTATTTCTTTTCATAATGGGCAAACTGGATTCCCTTTTTACAATGGGAAAACATTAATAATAAAATAGAGAAAGCAAAATATGATACCAACTAGTAGAAAACTCATTAGATTTAAATAAGATAAAAAAACAATTTAGAAAATAAATAAAAGCCCCGATCCATTAATGGAAGATCAAGCACGAATCTGAAAAATCTAAATCCAGTACCATTCAATCGAAACGAAATAAATTGCACATCGAGACGGGAAGACGAAAAGTGAAAAACAAAACAAGGATTGACATCTGAAGTATGCGGAGAATGCATATAAAATCAAGTTATGCCGATTGATTCCCATGTAATATGATCGAGAAAACAATCGAAACAGTCAAAAATGAGAAAGAAAAAAAGAAAGTAAACAGATCGAGAAGTTGGGACGAACCTTCCGGACATATCCATACTCGCTTTCCTTCTCAGAGTCCTCAAAAGTGGTCAACCGATCTCCATAGACGGACGGCATTGTGAACAACAATTGATCGGAAAGAAAGCAGATCAAATTCCTAGCAGGAGAAATGAAGGATCAAAATAGTAACAAAAATCGATCAAAACCCTACCGGTCCCGATCGAGGTGGAGAGGAGATCGCGAGCGAAGGAGAAAGCAGAGCGAGGGGGAGAGGGAGAGTGTGTGTAGAAGGAAGACAGAGTAAAAATTGTTTGTATTGAGTATCAATTATGAATCCATATCATGATATGGGAACTGGGAAGGGTCGAATGTGATTCGGTGGTGGAGGGTGTATGCTAAGATCGTGTGGAATACTTTGGGTCCCGCTGCCAGGTCAGCGACGTGGCTACCCGTTCTCCACTTGGATTGGGTTGGATTGGATAATGGTCAATGGATATGCATTTCGCACGGGTTCTCAACCCGACCCGACCCGACCCGACTCGAATAATTACTTAATTACAATATCGCCATTGTCTTTATTTATTTAATCAAAATGTTCGGTTCGGTTTCAATAATCAGTAATTAACCAAATTTACTCTGTTGGATTAATATTTATATTTCTGATAATATTATAATTTATTGTTTTTAGAGAATAAATAAATATTTATCCCTAAACTTATTAAAATGATATCTATTTTCACCCAAAAAAAATAATATTGTAATGGTTTAATATTGTTATGTGACGACATTTGTTTCGGTATCCTAACTCTGTTACCAAATGTTGGATGCAGCTCACGATCGGAATATGTCGAAACAGACAATTGAAGCAGGAAGAACAATTTGAAGGGAGAGAAATTTTGAATAGGGGAACTTTAAGCACTGATTTAGGTCTCCTCGAGTTAAAAACTACTAACAATTTTGTTTATAATCAGGATGTGTGTATTTTCATAATATATCACGAACCTTGACGTATTTCAGATTCTGCAGATGATTTTATTTTTTCATTGAATCGGGATATTTAAATAACAATATATCCTAAAAATCGAAAGAAGTGGCGACTTAATTAGAGTCAACCCACTGGACGTGGATATTCCACTCACTTCAACGGTCGGCTTTAACTAAAAAGTAGATAGCTGAAACATAGTAATTAAAAATTAGAAATGACTTTTAATATCTAACAATTGATACATTGTCAAACTTCACGTTTCCAATATGCTTTTTATCAAGCTCTTTGAACTTTGCTCGATCTTCAGTCATGTGGTTATTTGCTCCGTTGTTTAGATACCACATGTTGGTCTCCATTCGGTCTTCTTCTTTTACGAGAAGATTCGCCATAACCTTCTCATTGTTGAACATCAATAAGTTTAACATCTTCTCGGTCAACATTAATGTGGGCTCTTGGTCATGTGTGAATGTGAGGTTTGCCTCTTAATCTCGCTTCTTCTTGCAGCATTCTACCACATAATACTCATATTTTCCACAAGAGTAACACTTGACCATCCTCTTTTCCTTCCAAGGGTTGACGTTGTCATGAGTTTGTGAGATATTGTGGCTGTCATGTCCCTTTGTACTTGAAAAGGAAGAATCAACCACATCTTTCCTTTTCGTCCGTGCAAGCGACTCCTCATGTAAGACACGAACGCGACTTGACTTTGGGGTTGACTCGTTGGTAAAGAAAGACGAGTAAATTTTTTGCGATATAAAACAAAGAGAATTTAAAACATAATATATATTATATTTATACTATATCAAAATAGTGTTGATACTTAATTAGTTAAAACATAAAATAAGGAAAAAACGGAAAATATTTAAAAACAAAAGGGGTTGAGGACGACGGGTGAGGCTTGTTATGGCACCTGCTCGAGAGTCTTCTTCTGACCTCAACTAGCTCTTTATTTACCTAAAAAACATGGAAAACATGAAGTGAGTACAAAGACTCAATAAGTAGTCTACTTGTAGGCTCTTAATCGTGTCCTTGATATGTTAGGGTACCACAATTTTTATTCTCTTGTTCTAGTTCTTATTGTAAGTACTCAAGTCATTTGGTTCGGCTCTTGGCTTGTGAGTTATTAACATGATCTATGACCTTGGTCCTTGGATTCTGAGGTCCTAACCTTGGTTCCGGCCTAAGGGTCTTACTATTATGGCTTTGGGTTCTTGTCTTAAGAACTTAGATCTTGATCCATGTTCTAGTCCTTGATCGTTGTCTCGTTCTTGCTTATTTGTTCTGTTCTTGTTTCATTCTCCAAGACACTCCCCCTAGGATTTACGGTACGAGTCATGAACCTAACAACTTGTGTCCAAGGCTTCATATGTTCCAAGCGACACAGTCTGAACCTACGTCCAAGGCTTCTTGTGTTCCAAGTGAAGTAGTCTAATTCTACATCCAGGGCTAGCCTTGTGATGGTCTGAATACCTATACCCAAGGCTTCATAAGTTCCAAGCAGCATAGTCTGAATATTTACGCTCAAGGCTTCATATGTTCCAAGCAGCGTAATCTGAAAACTGCATTCAGGACTTGTCCTGTGATACAACCTGAATACCGATACCCAAGGCTTCATACATTCCAAGCGGCATAATCTGAATACCTGCGCTCAAGACTTCATACGTTCTAAGCAGCGTAGTCTGAATTATGAATATGTTGTACTGTGGGAGGTCTAGGAGTTTCTTGAGTTTCTGAATTTAAGGACATTGATCCCTTATTCTTGAGTGTACCTAGCATTTTTCCGACCTTGGTAGTTGTAGAGCTTGTGTAGTATTTTCCTTGTTCTCAGTCTTAAACATATAATTTCTAAGGTTCGTAATTTTTGGAAGAATAAATCGTCATGTCTTAAGCTCTGCATAACTTAATAACATACGTGAGTCATTAAGAATGTCACGAAGTCATAATGAATTCTTTAGATAATTCTAGAAGAGTCTTGAGTTTTAGGAAGAACTACCTGAGGTATTCTCTTTCAGCGTTTCTTAGGCTCTAACTTGATTTAGGTTTCAAACTAGCTCTGATCAACTTGAAATCTTGAACACACCTTTATGTCATTTGAAATACCTTAAAAGTTCCTAGGGGCATTTTGGTCATTTTACTCACTAATTCTTGGTTTAACCTCTGAACATGTCCAATAGCTTTCAAACTTTACCATGTCATCAACCATCATAAAATAAGGCCTACTATAAACTTTCACAATATTTGGAGGTGATTAGATCATAAACGAAAGATAAATTACCTTAGGGGCATTATAATCATTTTACACGGTTGAGCTACTTAACTTTATCCAATGACCACTAAATTTCATATATAATCTTAACATGTCATATTATGCTCAGAATTAAAATTTCATGGGCAGAAAAATTCATTCAGTGAGTCATTTTAACGTTACTTAAATCTCGAGTAATTTGATCGATTCAGGGCCTCAACTCGCGGTTCTTAGTGTGTTTCTTCCCAATATCCTTAAATCATACTTTTTGTAAGGTTCATATTAAGATCCAATTAATTTTTACTAGTATTTCTTAAGAAACATCCATTATGGCTACTTACCTCATCGTCGACGTTCGGAACCTCCGTTCTCGAGCTTCCGATATCTAAATTTCTCCAAGTTTTCTTTATTAGATTTATATTTAAGTCTAGTTTTAGGAACTATAAAAAAATTCATGAGAACTAGTTTGTAAGAGATCCAAATTGATTAAAAAAAAAAAAAAAAGTCAACCTATGACTATCTTTGACTTTTCTAGAATTCGCGTCTAAAATATTTACTCGATGAAGGTGCTATAGATATTGGTTTTTAATTTCAACCACTGGACCTAAATAACTCTGAGTCTTCTTAAACATATCCAAATTTCTCCTCAAGTTAAAACCAATAATAATTCTCCTAAATAACTGCGGTAAAAAAGTTAGATTAAACTCATCCATGTATTGGCATGAGATTTAAAAGGGATCCATTATGTGCATCACATTAAGCAACTTTCAATAATTTTCTTATTAATTTTCTTATTAATTGCAGCATTAGGCAGAGATTCGGTGAGACCCTGCCCCTTATCCATGTGACCATCAGCTTTCCACGTCATTTTATTTCCAAATTTATTATTTTCCACTGCAACACGTGGGGTTTTTAAAAGATTAAAAAAAAAAATAATAATAATTCCATAAATTTTAAATTATAAAGTAATTTAAACTGATTTTAAATGAAATTAAGTGAAAACAATTAACAATTACGTATATTGATGTAATTATTAGTTTGGACGTTGAATTGATACATACTCTAAAATTTAGCATCGTCATTATCTACTTTTATAGTCGAATCTGGAGAATATGAACTCATCACGTCCTTCTTTTTGGTATGTTGTTATGAGCTGCTCTGGTGCTCAATTTTGGGTTTTAGGTGTGGGTCGGATCATGATAAAGAAGGTTCGGTGGTTGTATAATTCCCATGTAGAAAGTCGCCTACTTGCAAAGTCGATAGGGTTCCGCGCTTCGCAAAGTGTTTAGTTATACGTCTGTAATAGCCTACACATAGGTCCCAAAAAAGAACGCGCTACCCCTGACCCTCTTTTCAGTAGATGAGAGGCGGATGAAAGGGCTTTTGCTTTCATTTACATTTAGTGAAAATGCATAGCTTCTTTGAATGTCCCGCTGTCATATTTCTTGTATGCTTGATCGTTTAAGCTTTCGTCTCTTAGTTAGCCTGTACGACTTGGTATCCCAATATTTGTTGTTGAACCATTCAAACATCAATGGTGTTCTCTCTTCGCCAACACCCTTCCTCGCCCCGATAATTTGCTCCATAGTTGACCCCGGTTCAATTGGATGGCAAAATTGTAAATATCAAAACTCATACACTAGGACTACAATGAGCTATCGTAGCCAATATTACAAACGAGGGTAATTGTTCCTTTACTTATCGTAGCTAAACTGTTTGATTTTTTATACGTCTTGGATTCGCTATCATATATATATATATAGATTCCGCCGGGTCTTTGCTTGGTCTTTCGTATATTAGATATAGAATCTAACCATTTCGCAGGTTAGGATCAACTCTTTCTCACTAGGCTTGATATTCGTAGTCTTGTCTGTCGAATTGGGGAGCATAGGGCAGGGAATGAGTAAACTAATGTACGTTGGCTATATATATATATATATATATATATATATATATATGAGACCATATATCGTTTTTTTCACCTGAAACATGTCTCCCTCCTTCCCGGACATTACTGAATGAACGAAGGGAAGGAGCAGTGTATTTATAGCCCTCGTCCAAACGAGTATTTTAATGAGAGCCAAGAAGGAAATCCACTTTTGAATGAACTATTATTTTTGCGATCTTTGACCGGAGTGCACTATGTGAAAAGTCTCTTTTGCCCCTCTTCATTAATGAAATGAATTAATTTGCATTAAACTTTTGCCTAACTTTACCTAGCATAAAGTTCTAGGCTCCCATGGTTGTATTCTCTTTAGACTAAATAAATTAACCTCCAACACAACCCTCCGCCCAAACGGCATCGAAGTTGAGGAAGATGTGTTCAACACTGGGAGTGAGTGGCTTGGTGAAGCACTGAATGGATTCTTCTTCATAAATAGAATTCAACAACCAAAATTCTTTTGCAATCCAAACCAGAATGTGGCAGCTCAAGATTGGAGCAGATACAGTGCCTTCCGATCCTTCCAATGCCGGCGGATGGCTTTCAACTCTCAACAACCACGTCGGCCGCCAAGTTTGGCATTTTGATCCCGAACTCGGCTCCCCGGAGGATCTTCAGCAAATACAACAGGCTCGTCAGCGCTTCTCCGATCATAGATTCGAGAAGAAGCATAGTGCTGATCTCCTCATGCGAATGCAGGTTCCTTCTCCAACTAAATATTAAGCTTTGAAATTTGACCGCACAGTTCCTTGATCCATGCCGCTTTTCTGTTCAACTGGCTGATTTGGCTATAAAGAAGTCTACTACTCATTTTAATACTCAAAGTGACACTCATGAATTTATGGTATTGAGATCTGCAAATTGTGCTCCCACCCCCAATTGTTGGTAATTGGATTCATAGAAGGGCTTTGAGGAATACGCAAAAGTTTCACTTCATTGAGCAAGGAAATTCTTCACTGCTTAGGAAGAGAGGGTTTTAGGAACTTGCAGTTTTTCTTTTCTTTTTACTACTACATTTTGGATGAGGGATTATAGTTATAAGTTTCTGATTTTCCAATTGCAGTTTGCGAAGGAGAATTCGTCCTTTGTGAATCTACCGCAAGTCAAAGTTAAAGATAAAGAAGAAGTGTCAGAGGAAGCAGTAACGCGCACTCTAAGAAGGGCTATCAATTTTTATTCAACAATCCAGGCAGATGACGGTCATTGGCCTGGTGATTATGGCGGCCCGATGTTTTTAATTCCTGGTTTGGTAAGAGAACAGCTGCGAAGCTGCATTTTCGATATATCTGACTTTATAGATTATGGTGTAGTTTGTTCTGAGCTTCTAGGAACATGTATGGTACAGCAATAATGCCAATTTTCCCCATCCCTTAAATGATAAGAAACGATGCATTGTTAACCACGTACATTGGTATGTTGGTCTACCAATTGCAGGTCATTACTCTTTCCATTACTGGCGCCTTGAATGCGGTCTTATCTACAGAACACCAGCGTGAGATTTGCAGATATCTGTACAATCATCAGGCAAGGTTTTAATTTTTAATTTTGTTATTTCTTCTTCTTCTTCTTCTTCTTCCATGGTTGGCTTAGTATCCACTAAGGACTAAGGTAAATGGTAAAGGAATTTTACTGGAAAACGGACAATTATGCCTTATTGAATTGCTTATTTTTTAGGTTTATGGTGTTGAAACGGCTAGAACAGAACTAACATTAAGTTCCTTAGCATTTAGAAATGAATTAAATAACTTAAAAGGATGTTTTCTGTCAATGCAGAATAGAGATGGGGGTTGGGGTTTACATATTGAGGGCCCAAGCACAATGTTCGGATCTGTGTTGAATTATGTTACTTTGAGATTGCTTGGTGAAGAAGCTGAAGATGGGCAGGGTGCTGTGGACAAAGCACGGAAATGGATCTTGGACCATGGTGGTGCAGCTGCGATTACTTCTTGGGGGAAAATGTGGCTTTCAGTATGGTCTCAAGTCTCTGATTCTTTGTTTTATGATTTAAGTCAATAGTTGATGTAATTAATGTTCACTGATGACAGGTTCTTGGAGTATATGAATGGGCTGGAAATAATCCACTTCCTCCAGAGCTATGGCTCTTGCCTTATCTTCTCCCTTGTCATCCAGGTCAATCATCATTCCCTTTTGTTAATGAAACACAATCAGCTTATTCAAACAGCAATATATGTTCTTATTCAAACGGTGATTCGAAGGGCATTGTTCCACTCATTGATGCTGCTTCGTATGTAATCTTGTGTGTGTGTGTGTGTGTGTGTGTGTGTGTGTTTTCTTTCAACTTCAAGCAGGAGCCTAACCTACCTAATGAAAGAGAACTTATTTTGCACACTACAGCTTCTAAAATGTGGAGGAAACCCTTTGTCAGACCTTATTTTTGCAACAGAGAGAGAAATAAATTGAACTCCATTGCAAAATCCAAAAGCATTGTAGAATTTAGTGGATAAAAAAGATAATTGAAATACGCCATTTCATTAGCGATATGAGCACATCTTCTCTTCACTAAATACCTCAATCTTCCTCTTGATGTGTAATGTGTGATCAATTAGAGTTCTATTCCTGAATGCATTTTTCTTGTTAGTTAATAACATCTCATACATACACCTTTGAATTATCAGATTATACCACTAAGTATTCAGTGTTTTACCATTGCGAAATGAACTATTTGAAGTTCAATTCTTCTCGTCTCTTTTTTATATCTTATATTCAATGCTTTTATAGTAACTTTATCATCTGTTCATGGCTGCTAATTCTTGTTGGTGACTCCTAATTTTTTTCATTTGATAGGAAGGATGTGGTGTCACTGTCGAATGGTATACTTGCCTATGTGTTATCTGTATGGCAAGAGATTTGTTGGTCCTATAACGCCTATAATTAGATCTTTAAGGAAGGAACTTTATCTTGTTCCTTATCATGAAGTTGATTGGAATAAGGCTCGAAATCAATGTGCAAAGGTGGGTAAGGAAAATGTTGAAGATCTCTCTGAAAGATGCCGTGTTTTGATGGTCACAGTTTGCTTTGCCATTGTTGTCAGGAAGATCTGTATTACCCACATCCGCTGGTTCAGGATATTCTGTGGGCTTCGCTGCACCATGTCTATGAGCCTCTTTTTATGCATTGGCCTGCAAAAAGATTGAGGGAAAAGGCTTTGCAGAGTGTAATGCAGCATATCCACTATGAAGATGAAAATACTCGGTATATATGCATAGGGCCTGTCAACAAGGTATGCTTTAGGAACTATAAATTATGTTTTACATGAATAACAGACTACTTTTTTTGGATATCAAAAAGAAAAATATGTATATAAACTAATTTTGTGGCCATCTACGAAGTTCTCATTAATGAAACAATTAGGTCAGCTCTTTTCTTCTGGTCTTGAACTCACCTGGATGGAACTCCGTGTTCTATAATTTTTCGCATGGAGGCCTTGATTGTCTACTTCTTTTGTGCAGGTGTTAAACATGCTTTGCTGTTGGGCGGAAGATCCACATTCAGAGGCATTCAAATTGCATATTCCTAGAATCTATGATTATCTGTGGATTGCTGAAGATGGCATGAAAATGCAGGTTCACAAATAACGTCAAATTGCCTCTCTGAATTTATGAATCCTATTTTTTTCCTACCAATTTTCTCCAATTATGATCTTCGAAGCAAGATGGCTATACTGAAAACGGTTATTCTTCCTATCATTCATAGAATATGTGGTATATACATAATGATGTAAGGGGTATAAGAAAAAAACACGGTCTTTCATTTTCTCTGTGCAAGTATGGTTTCTCATTGAAGTGAGAAAGAAACATGGAAATGAAAGAAACGAAAACTCCAAAGAAAAGAAAAAAAAAAAGGACTAAGATCCACTATTTTAAAAAATAACGTATCACCCAAGAGGAATCTCTTTTTAGATTAATTCCTAATAGTGCTGCTTGAGATCTCACGCTAGTCCCTCTCAAGTTGGTAGCTAATACTCAATCAATGCTATGTGTCACAACCATACTATGAAGAGAGTAGATTGTGACCCTCACGTTGAAACAAGCCTTGACGACCTTCAAGTGGCGCCCATCCAACCACGCGAGGGCCAATATAGAAGAATGCCATGATGCGAATGAGGAGGACGGTGCATCATCCAACACACCATATAATGTGTGCATTGAAGAGGAAAAGGCATAAGCAAGATAGGGGCAAGGAGTAGACATGAGCGTTCACATATAGGCTTGTTGAAGGGCCAAGTAGGGCCCCCGGCCTTAACCTCGAAAGTTGGGTCTCTAAAGGGAATTTGGACATGCGGTTCTGGAGTCAAGTCCGTTCATATGAAATATGAAAGTTCACCAAATTCGATGCCAGTCGGACACCGGATGAATACTCTACAACACCGTATGCCCGTTTGCCAAAACCATGTCTACACCCATCAATTTGGAAATGCCTCAAAATGTACCTTAGGGGGATGTATTGTGTTAGCTCTTCACCACTCCTGGGCTTGAGCGAGCTATCTTGTGGCACATGCATGTGTTACAGTGAGGGCGAGCGTTTTGAGACGAGTGTCTCGGGCGACTTCCTTTGAAATGAGTTTTTCAAAGATAGTACTGGGCGGCACAGGTGCGCCGGTATTGCGCCCCAGCCCATGTGTTGGAGGTTGGATTATGCACTTGCTATCTGGTACGGAGTCCGTAAATGACATGGTATGGGCACGAGAGGGCCAATGTCTTGACAGAACCCGGATGGATGGATGTTCGGGATCTTGATGTTATGAGCGACAAGTGGGCCTGCTCTCGATGCTTGATGACATGACCGAGTGAGCTTGGATGGGCGATGACACCCCGTGACTTGGGATGATGTCAAGATAGGAGGACCATGTTAATTGGGAACCAAGATGATGTTGGATCGACGTTGCACACGAGAGACCTTGACTTCGGTAAAAAACAAGGTCGAGCCGAATGACTTGGACTAGTGTAAAAGTAAGTCGGTTGTGTCGTAGATGATTGAACATACACGCGCAGGTGGCGTGTGTGGCTGAACAAGCTTGGATTCTGCATGAGTGATGTTCGGTTGACGAAGAAAAATCTCGCCTAAGGTCCGAAAAGCAATAAAGCTGGACAAAAAATGAATATGGGGCTTGGGTTTCCCTCAAGACTGGTCGTGAGCGTGTCAAGATCACGATACCACTCGGTTGAAAAGGTATGACTGAGACACTATGCACAAAGGTTGCCTTAGTGAGTCCTTTAGCAAGTGGGTCTACCAATTAATATTTCGCAAGTGGGTCTACCAATCGAAAAGGAAGGAAACTAAACATTATTGTTTGCACTACAGTAAGCATGAGCTGGTTGTGATTTCTGAGCATGCCTTGTTAGATTTTAGAAAAAAAATGTTGAAAAGGAAGGAAACTAAACATTATTCATCCAATTGGAAATTATCTCTCAGCGGATTGTTCGCACTACTGTAAGCATGAGCTGGTTGTGATTTCTGAGCATGCTCTATTAGATTTTATCATCACCAAGCAACAGTTGGAAGTTCCGAAGATATATCATACATGTCTATGTTTGTTTACTGTAGGGTTATAATGGAAGTCAATTATGGGATACTGCATTTGCTGTTCAAGCCATCATTTCAACTGAGCTCGCTGAAGAATATGAGACAACTTTAAGAAAGGCGCACAAGTATATAAAAGACTCCCAGGTTCTTATTAGAAGGATTTCTTATTAATTTCGCATTCTCTTCTTTGCTTGTGTGTATTTGTTCAGTTTTCTTCTTTACAGGTCTTAGAAGATTGTCCTGGAGATTTACAAAGTTGGTACCGTCATATTTCAAAAGGTGCATGGCCATTTTCAACTGCGGATCACGGATGGCCCATCTCTGACTGCACTGCTGAAGGTTTGAAGGTATGGATTTGTTTTTATATATTAATTTTTAGTAGAGTTTACCACTGCTAGGGATAATACTTCTTCCTTGAAGATAGTTTTTCTTTTCCATCAAAGCGTTGGAGACGATAGAAAATATGTTCTCTATCTTGCCTCCAACTCTAAACCTGTTTTTTAAATTTATCTTTCATATGATTTGATAGTTAAAGTTTAATCCATATGGTAATTAGCAATTATTTAGACCTTTAAATTAGTAAAAGGTATGAAATAATTCAATCAAAATGATCTTATAATTTTTTTTCCCAAAAAATTATGATTTTCTTTTTGTTATATGTAAAAATATTTTAGAGTATTATACTAAATGGGGAAGAATACTAATTTTTCTCGAGGAGGTTTCTCATATTCAGTTTGACCATTTATAATGAAGAATGAAAGTCCACTAGAGTGGGTAATGAAAATTTCCGGCATTGCTTCACCTTACCATCCCGAACAATTATCAGACATCATTGGCCATTACTTTTCTTTAAATAATGATATTTGTCTATTTCTGCAGGCTGTTCTTTTATTGTCAAAACTTCCTTCAGAAATAGTAGGGAAGAAAATTGATGAACAACAGCTATACAACGCTGTAAATGTCATCCTGTCCTTACAGGTAACCGTGGTTAATGTGCCTTGATGTAAGATGGTTCTGAATTTGGTATGGTTTTGACTTTCAGCTGAAAAATTTCCTCCCTCAAAATCCACTCCTCCAAGCTTTTTGAAATCTTGAACCTAAATGTCTATTTCTTGGCATTGATCCTATGTTTAGTTTTGACTAGTGAAGTCTTGTTGTCTAATGGGTGAATTGATAAGATTTTCATTGAAAGATGTTTCTGTCGTTGATTGAGTACTCATTAATGCAAGCTGAATCACCACCAACCAAAGACTTTTTTCCAGTCAACCATTACTCAATATCAAAAAACTTATGCGCGGATGCCAATTGATGAATTTCTTTCTTTAGATGCTTTTAGCTCACAAGATCTGTCACCCTTGTGTCTTATAGTGGTTCGTGTAAAACCTACTTCGAGGTATAACTAAACAAACAAATCGAGTTAATTGACCCCTGTGGCTACTTCAACCTGCGTGACAAATGGATATTGAGTCTAGTTCTTCATTGTCTCCTGTGTGCCTACTTCAAGTAATCAGGGTTTATGGCTGTATGCTTTTCTAATACACGTAAGTGTCTATTGGAATTGGATGCTGATGGGTTAGACTTGTATAACAAATATATGGGTTAGGTTTCGTTATAGATCTCTCTGGCATTACCAGGTATAACATATATCATTTTCTTCGTCTTTTTAATCTGAAGGTGTACTATTAATTACCCTTGAGTTCAAAATAATTTAGGCTTCTTACAATCCAAGCATACTCTATATATTTATTCTTCAAATCCAAGTTAATTAGCCATAGCCTTCCTTTAATCCAAGTTATTAGCTTGCAGAATACTGATGGTGGCTTTGCAACTTATGAGTTGACCAGGTCATATCGGTGGCTGGAGGTAAATAAATTAATCTTTATCCACGTTATTTTGTTTCCCTCTTCTTGTAGCTTGGATTACTTATTATTTGCGTTTAATTTTCAGCTAATGAACCCTGCTGAAACTTTTGGCGATATTGTCATTGACTACCCGTGAGATTTTGAAACACTCATGTTCATTGTTTTAGCCTTTTGTTGTTGTATATTAGTCTTGAATTTGATGTTAGACCAATTGAATATATAGATATGTCGAGTGTTCCTCAGCAGCGATTCAAGCACTTGCAGCATTCAAGAAATTATATCCAGGTCATAGAAGGGATGAAATTAATAATTGTATTGCTAAAGCTGCGGACTTCATTGAAAGTATACAAGCAACTGATGGATCTTGGTTTGTTTCAATTTCCTGGTTATATTTTTAAAGTTAACTTGATACGTTTAGTTCCTTTATACATCCTTTCATTTGCTCTATGAAAGTAGGTTTTCCATCTTGAGAAAAAGTATTTAGTCTCTTTGAATGACTTTTCTACTAGAATGGTATTGTTGTGCTATACTATACTGTGACTTGTGAGCGGCATAGGCTGATATATTATATGCATGAATATTAACGGATTACTTGCATAATAGGTATGGATCTTGGGGAGTCTGCTTCACCTATGGTGGTTGGTTCGGGATAAGGGGGCTGGTCGCTGCTGGAAGGAGATACGATAACTGTTCTAGCCTTCGTAAAGCTTGTGATTTCCTGTTGTCCAAAGAGCTTGCTGCCGGTGGCTGGGGAGAAAGTTACCTTTCCTGCCAGAATAAGGTTGTATCAATTATTAAACTTTCTTCAAATTCTCTAGCTCAGGAATGTACTGCTTTTTTTTCACCTTCATTAGCATTTCTACTCATTTAAGTTATTACATTCAGTGGATAGGCATTTTCTTCTCATCATTTTTACAGGGGGCTAGGTATTTACTTGAACAAAATTGTCTATTTTTGCAACGGAGTCAAACTTTGGCCTGCTTTTATGTCACGAGTCACAGCCAAAGTTCCCCAATGAATTGGAATTTTGGGCTACTTTTATATGTTATGAATTATATTGTAACGACCAGATCCACCGTTAGCAGATATTGTCCTCTTTGGACTTTTCCTTTCGGGCACGCATCTGTTAGGGGAAGGTTTCCACACCCTGGTGTTTTGTTCTTCTCCCCAACCAATGCGGGACATCACAATCTACTCCCCTTTGGGTGTTTTGTTATCCTCCCCAACCAATGTGGGACATCACATATATAAACCCACTATGTTTGCTGGATCATGAGATCATGTGATCATGTGAAGCCTGACTAATTTTTATCTTATTGTTCCCTCTTCCGTTTCATGAATCTTATTATCATTTGAACAGGTGTACACAAATATTAAAGATGACAGGCCACATATTGTCAATACTGGTTGGGCTATGTTATCCCTCATCGATGCTGGGCAGGTATTTGATATTCATTGGTTTCCTTCAAATATTGGTTTAGCATGATTCGTTTTGCACTTACTTCATATTGGGTATAATTTGGTTACTTCCTAAGATGTTTTCAAGCTTTTGATATCAACTCATTGTAATGATTACAATTTTTCTCGTGGTTAGTCTGAGAGAGATCCAACACCATTACACCGTGCAGCAAGGGTATTAATTAATTCTCAGATGGAAGACGGAGATTTTCCTCAAGAGGTAACTATGGAATTTACTGTTTCAGTTAAATTACTAAAAAATGCAGCCTGGTTTGCAGTTACCAATATCAAAGAATGTAAGCAACACATTATCTAGAATTAGTGCAGTATTTGTGTTTTTAATTTATAGATTTCTTTGTTACAGGAGATCATGGGAGTCTTTAACAAGAACTGCATGATTAGCTATTCAGCATACCGTAACATTTTCCCTATATGGGCCCTTGGGGAATACCGTAGCCGGGTACTGAAGCTCCTTAAATAGTATGTATTGCTACCATTGTGTCAGTCATAACAGCATTTACAGCTTTGTTTCAGATTCATATGGTTTCTTCAACTCTTCTAAATTCAATTAGATGAACCAATGTTTCTTTATTACCTGATCTAGTTGCAGGAGTGCAGATATTTTTTGGGTTCCAATAATGCAAATGATAATGAAATTTCTTAGTACATACTTTCATTTACCATATTATTTTACTCCATAAATTATGCCTCATCTGTTTATCTACTCGAGATGGTAGAGTCCCACATACGAGAAAAGGTACAAATAATGAATGCAAGTAGTATGAGAACTTGTTCGTTTGGGAAGTATGCATGTTTAACAGGGTTCCCAAGAATGCATATAACTCATTTAAAGTGCAAATAATGAATGAAAGTAGTATGAGACTTTAAATTAATGAATGAAAGTAGTATGAGAGCTTGTTCGTTTCGAAAGTATGTATGTTTAACAGGGTTCTCAAGAATGCATATAACTCATTTAAAGTGCATATAAAGTGCTTGAATAATTAAAGGATTACCTAATTGATATTGATACGATGTCTAGACATTTTTTATTTGAATATTCAAATTAGAATTACATGAATTTACCTGTAATTTAGATTCTAATTTACTTGTAATTTGGATTCTTTTGGAACGGATTACCTTGATGATCATGATCAAGAGTAAAGAAAACTCATTTCTAAACTCGTGATTCGAATCATTCCACAAAAGGTTTGATCAATATTACTTAAATGACTCTAATATGATATGCAAGTTCTAAACACAAAAATTTGTCGAGGAAAAGTTTAACTCTCGACAAATGGGCTTGGGCTTGGGCCCAACATCTTAAAGGCAGAAGAAAATTGAAAAACGAAAAACTTGGATGTGACCATTTAGTCGTTTTTCACGTGGTTTGGCCGCAGATCTGGTCCTTAAATTGTATAAAATTAAGTATAATATGATAATAAATAATTTTATTTTGTATTTTTTTGGAGAACCAACCAAAATAAATACACTCACAAAGGGAACATTTTTGGAAGATCTTCAAGTAAGTGCCTCTCAACTCTCAAACCTTTCCTTTTCTCTTCTTCTTCCTCTTCTCATATTTATGGTCGGAAATTTGGTTAGGTACGGTTCGCACAAATGAATTCAAATTCTAAAGTCTATACTTTCGATGAAGTTGCAAAGCACAACCACGAGAAAGATTGCTGGCTTATCATCTCTGGTTATGTATGTTCCTTTTTTGTTTTAATTTTTTTAAAAAATCATTAATTTCAATTAAATAAACCGATTGTTTGATAACTGTTTTTTGAGTTTACGGGTATTTCTATAACATTATCAAGATTTTGAGATTTTGATGAAATGCAACACGTCACTTAACGAATCAGCTCGTTAGTAGCAATAAAGACTTTAAATTAAATATTTAGTTTAAATACTATTAAATTTCATTCGAGGTTCTTTTTGATATCTTGTTTTCTATTTTCTATTTATTATTTTTTTGAGATATATTTCTAATCTCTAGATGTTGATTTAGGTGTATGATGTAACTTCTTATTTACCGGATCACCCAGGTGGCGGTGAGCTTTTGGTATTGGCTGTGGGTAAGATGCTGTTGCATTCATTTACGATCTTAACCAAAATATATCTTTTTAATAAATAGTTTTTTTCGTGGGAAAAATATCGGACTATAATACAAAGATTTTGAGCATGGAACTTATATAACATATTTGAATTTGCAGAACAAGATGCGACATTTGATTTTAAGAGTGTCGGACATAGTGAAACAGCTCAAGAGAGGATGAAAAAGTATCAGATAGGTAAAATCGACCTGTTGACTCTCCCGACGGAACAGAAACACGTGGAAACTACTCCACACAAACCAACTCCGAGTCTACTTTCCTTTTCGCCTTTACATGTTCTAATTCCTCTATTGCTCTTCGTCTTCGCTTTTGCTTTTCCCTATTTGAAAATTAAGGCCTAAAAATAAAATTAGATTTGTCTTTAATTTTCCCACAAGTATGGTAAAATAAGAATTTGAAGCTTCCATTGATTATTGTTGTTCATTGCGTTTGTACCTTTTTATTTTCTATTATTATTATTATTATCATTTAGGTTTGATATGAATTTGTAACATTGTTGGAGAAATTAAAAATAGCACATTTAGGTTTGGAACATACTTTTCTTCAACAACATTAAATGTTTTAGTTTATTAAAAATAATTTCAATTAGAAACATTTTAAAAAATATATATATATCATACTAAACTTAGTAATAGTAAGTTTGAATTCGGCCGAAACATTGATTTTCATTTGATCTGCTAACATTGTACGAGTATAGGAATATAAGAAACGGTCTGCCTAACTCAAAAGATTTATACTATATGGATAAGGTCGGGTGCTTTGTTGTGAAAATACTATTGATACGACCAACCCCACTTTGTTACCGTTTTAAATGATTTGATCCAAAATTGTGCATATAATGGTATGTGAGTATGGTATCGTATACAATGAATTTGTATAATATTTGTCTGTAAAATATTTTATCTTTCCTTATAAATAAGTTAATTGAGAAGGTTAATACTTCCTAGAATATATGGTTATTGCTAAAATATCATCACTGGCTCGTAAAGTATTTTAGAAATAAATGTAAGAAAATGATTTTGGGATTTTAGGAATAAAATTTGGAAAATGATTTAGGTATTCTAGAAAAAACGAGAAATTTTAGGAATAAATGGACTCCCCTCAAATATAAATACCCCTCGTCGCTCGATCGAAAGGATATAAAAAGACATACGAAACCTTAGCTTTGCTGACTTTCTGAGGTATAACCTTCGCCACGACATTAGTGGCTTAGCTCTTCGCGCTTCCTGCAGGCTTTTTTTTATCGAGAGTAAGGGTACGGAAGATTGATCCGTTCCGCAAAGCTGAGCTTTTCGGTTCGCTCCCCCGGCCTTCTTACCAGTCTGCCTCCTTTCTCTTGATGGAATATAACAATGCCCGAGCTCCTGCTTTGCTTGAGTTCTTCATCTACCCTACTAAGTTTATCGTGACAAGAAATCCCAATCAATACAAAATAGTTTCACAGGATGTTTCGTAAATCTCTTCTTGATTGGTCTTAATAAAGTGTGCAGTGTTTCCCACAGAGAGTTGTGTTCAACCGTTCTCGATCTTAATCTTGAGGGATTTATGAACTCTTATGTGTGAGCGCTTGTCCTTTAATTAGCATAGGCAAAAAATGACTTTTACCGATTTAATATGCCTACCATTTTGGAGTTCAAGACAAATTGCGAGCGGAGAATATAACCTTATAAAATGAAATTCACTCCTTCCCGTATAGAAAGAGTACATGAGTAGTTCCAAGTATTAATTTGGAGACATGAACCATGGACATCACCCTTTTACCCCCCCGATATGAACTTACAGTAGTACTTAAGGTGAAAAATATAATCGTAAGGGCAATCTAAACATGCACGTTAGGTTACATATGTAAAACATAGAGTACATAGTACCAAAAATCCTTCACTTATGAACCACTACTCAACACACGTCCATTTCACCCGAGCAATATTTTCAATTGATGTTTTCACACGTCTGTTTCACAGCCTACCGCATAGCTTCTCTCACCGTTGAACACATGACCTGAATCCGCGCATAGCATGCATCCTTCTTCTCGTAAGTTTTGTAATTTCTTAATTCATGAGAGTTGTAGTGTTACAACCCTGTTTTTAAAATTTATTCTTTCGTAATTAATCGTCAACTACAAAAAGATATAATCAAGTCTAAGGTCGGCTAAAAACTCATAATTTTATCACGTTCGCAAGAATTCCTCCTTCAAATTCGATTCGACTTCAAGTTTCTTCACAAAAAAAATGTGAGGAACACTTCTTGTATCAACTTGTTGAAGTTTAGATCTCTTGGCCAAAATCGGACTTAAATTGTCCGAATGAATGAAATTTTGTTTTTCTTCTTCCTCCGTTGAAATCCTAATCCTTTTGGTCAATAAGGAGTGCCTCATACCCTTGAATCGGAAAGGGAGATAAAATGACAATTTTGCCCCTCGGTTAATTTTGATTGATATATATATATTTTTTTACTATTTTTAAATTTTTTTATTAGGTTACTAAGATTATTTCGAATATTTTTCATTTATGGCATCTTGAAATTCAACCTCCAACAACCTCAATAAGATCTTAGAAATTCAAACCTAAAAGAAAAAATTGAGAAATCTAATCCTCTCGGGAACGTGTTACAAATATTATTGATACTGCCTTGAGTAAAGTTCTTAATCCAGATAAGTACCCGACTCTTGAGAAATAATATTTGAAGATAAGAGAATAAATGTGTAACGTTCCGTTAAAAGACGCCACGCCACGCCCATCCCCTCTTCAAAGACGCTCCCACCAAACCACTCAGCCACACACTCCTCAAACCATTCGCAACAAAGAAGCTAAGCGAGAGAAAATGAGAAATAGAGAAAGAAGGCCAAAAATTTTCTCGAGCAAAACAAACCTCAAAGAATCCAACATGAATCATCCAATAACATGAGCTATCACAACTTACAAAGACGGCTAAAAAATTTACAGAAATACTAGGTTATTTATATTGAAACATTTAATTTAATTTACAACTCAATTACATATACATATTTTGAAAAATTACCGAATAAACAATCATAAAAATAATTTTAAAATTAAATAAAAACAAAATAAATAAAAAATATATATATACGCAACAATTCTTAAACAAAGTTAATTGATAATTGATAATTGAAGGCTTATATAGGGTTTCTATAAAATTAACAAAAAAAAAAAAAAAAAAAAAAAAAAAACGTCATGAAATGGACCTTTAAAATTAACAAAATTTGAGACGATAATACTATAATTGTTTATAAATTTAATTCTTTGGGGAAAAAATCTAATTAATTAATTAATTAATTAATTAATTAATTAATATTATTTAAATTTGAATTTTTAATGGTGGAAAGTCATTGTCAAGAATCATTCTTCTCCTCCTCATTTGTTTCTGGTCTTTAATTCACCAAGCAAATGGGTGACGCCTACTTTTACAATATTTAATGCTTTCCCCTCACTCCCTTTTCTGATGGATTAAATTTCTCATTATTTAAAAAAAAATAAAAAAAATAAAAAAATTTAAATTTTTCGAACAAATCTTTATTACAAACGATAGCGACTCCATTGTATAAGATTTTGATTTCATAATTGATAGATCGAACATATATGTGGTCCCTACCATCGTCATCGCACCAATTTCAATTAATACTAAATTTTTTAATTTTCTAACATTTTAAAGATTGTCCTATAAATTTATTTATTAAAGATAATAAAAAATAAATCAAACCTCAGAGAGGCTTGGGTCCATAATTTAAGAAAGATATATTTTTAAATAAAAAATGTTAACTTTATAAAAATAAATAAATTAGTGGAAAGTTTAAAAATGAGATATTATTATTATTATTATTTAAATTAAAATTTAATGTGGCCATTTTTAGTTGTTTATGTGTGCACATTATATGAAAATTATCAATTAATTATGGTCCCTATCCATGAGTTAGGACCATATATTAAAATAATTTATATGAATGTCACACATTATTTAAAATAATTGTGGTATTTCTTATCCACAAAGTTAATTATGAATATTGACCTAAGTTGCGGATCCACTTAAATTGCGATAAAATATTTTTTAAATAATTCATTACAAAATAATTAGAACCAAGAGATGTGGTCATCAGTGAATACTTATTATAATTATAAGATTAAATAGTTTTTTTTTTTTTTTATTATTTTAATTATTTTGTTATTTTAATTATTTGAAGAGATTTAATAAATGTGTTTAAATATTAATATTATGTTTTGGTTTTTTGATAGATTAATTAAACAAACAATGAGACGTGACAGTCCTTTATTAGTAAGATTTCATAATCTTTTTCCCAACAACCATATTGGTTTTATTTATTTATTTTTTTTTTTATGGAGGGAATCTATTTTTTTTAACTATAATAAAGTCGATATTACATGCATGACATGATTATTAAGTACGAAAATTGATATGGAATCAACTCAAGGAAAAATATAAAACGGATTACCTTGATGATCAAGATCAAGAGTAAAGAAAACGCGTTTCTAAACTCGTGATTTAAATCACTCCATAAGATATTTGATCACTACCACTTGAATGACTCTAGCATACAAGTTCTAAACACAAGAATTTGCAAAGAAGATCTTAGCTTTAGCTCTGAACAAAGCTAAAAAGAATAGAAATTCTATTTATTTTTAATTAAAAAAATGTGATCTCCCTAATCAAAGAAAAGGAGGCTTCATACAGCCTTTACAACCTTAACCTAGATAACACATAACTTCTAAATTAAATTAGTTAGTAAATAAAAAATACCCATAACCTTTATATTAAAATAGCTAGTTAATGAAGGTCTCTAACGTCTTTTAGAATTTCTTTTGATGAGCTCACCAACTTGAATATAAGTGTACAAGGTTTATTATAGCTTTTTGGCTCTCGTCTTTGTAATTGGACCTTGAGGTATGGAAATTCCTTAGTCGTGGTTCATATAAAAAATATTCATTTAATATTAAAAAAAACGATGTCATGGACTTAAACATTCGTGAGAAAGCTTTAAAACAAAACAACAAAACGTAAATAACGTGAAATTTAAATAAAACAAAAAATAGAATAGAAGAATGTCTGATCTAACCTAAGAGATATAAAATAGACATAAATACGACTCCCCTAACATTAGTTCTATCACGTTCATTGCTTAATTTAGGCTATAATCAAGTAAATAGCCATATGGAGCAAATTTGTTTCTAAGAAATATTTGTAGGAGTCGATTAGGATTCAGGATAATGATTGAGTATTATGTTTTGGAGCTTAATTTGACCTAGTCTCGTGATAATTTTGCTTAGATATGTAAACAGTTTACAACTTAGTCCTATTTACAGTTATATACCTTTTACACGCACAGTTTGTGAACTCTTATAGATCATTAGGCTTTTATGCTTTTTAGTATGCTAAGATTGAATTATTATCACTTAATGAGCACGACGAGCATGTCGTATGCTTTTATAAATTTATTATTCATGTTTTAGGGCTTGGATAGTCCGCTATTTCCCAGTTATGAGTTAGATTATCACGACGTGTTAGAGGGTTAGTTGTGGTTCAATAAATTTCACTACTTGTTAAGCTTACGATTAAAAAATTAAACATTCAAACTACAATATTAATCATCTATGAATAATTTTTTTTGGTCTAATATAATATTAATCAAAACACTTTAAAGATTATATGTTTATAAAATAATGAAATGATGTGTTGAGAATGAAAGATGGTATAAATTCGATTGTGAAAGACGAAGGACCCCATGAACAAAACATCATAACATTAACTAATTAAACATCAATTTTAATATACTAATCAATTGGAAAAACAAGAAGCATAAAGCAATAACACTTTATGCAATGCAATACAATTTGAGATTAATTCCAACAAAATATTAATAATGCTTTTGAGATACTCTTCCTAAATTAATAATTCATTATCATTTAGTTAATCATATGATTAAAGGATTAATAAAAGATATGATCTTTGAAACATAAACCCTAAAAGTTTTGTCGTTTTTAGATGTATATACAAATATGTATTGGATCAAAGGGTGTGTTTGTGATATCACACATCGGCTGGGGAGGAGAACGAACCACCCTTTATAAGGGTGTGGCTCTGAGGGGAAGCCCGAAAGAGAAAGCTCAAAGATGAAAATATCTGCTAGCGGTGGGCTTGGGCATTTACAAATTGTATCAAAGCCAGACACCGAACTATGTACTAACGAGGAGGTTGTTCCCTAAACAGGGGTAGACACGAGATACCCAGAAGGGAAGTAAACACCCTTTATAAGGGTGTGACAGCTTTTCCGTACCAAACACGTTTTAAGTCCAAGAAAGATAATATCTACTAATGGTGGGCTTGGTTCGTTACTGTGTTCTTATATGAGCTGTCGGGCACCAATGGAATTAAGGGGGGGAAAGAGCGAGTTAAGTGATTAAAAAATGTGTGGAAAAAGGAAGGTCTATGTCAAGGGTTTGGGTGGTGAATATTTGTGAAACAAGTTGGTTTAGCATTTGTTTTTAATATTTTGAATAAAATCTGAGAAAGGAAGAGGGAATATGAAAAAATCCAGTTGGTTGCACTTTGGTTTTGGGTGTGCCCTTCCTTTTTATAAAGTGCTATCAACATATAACACGAAGTGGGTTCTTCTCCAAAGTTGAGCATCTCTTGCTATCTATCTCTATCCATCTCTATCTATAAAAGGGTTTTTGTTTCTTTGTTAATCTTATGCATCTTTGGACCAGACCCAATTTTTTAAGTTCTTTTCATAATCATTTCATTTCCATACCTAAAATTTTGAATGTTTTTAGAGAATAATATACATGATTTATACAAACTTCAAATTTCTATTAATTAATTAAGGAGGATTGTAGCAATTTTGGCTTTGATTCGAAGTAACTCGTACTTTTTTGCTATTAGATATGTGCATATTTGATTGTTTTGTGTATTGATGTGCAAATTTTTCTGGATGTTATACCGACTTGAAATTGATCTTGGGACCTTTTGTATGCCTGTTAACTAAAAAAATTGTCTACCTGTGTGCACGAGAATCGTAAATTTACCGTAAGACATGAGATTACTTATGGACACGTATGTGAATTGTAATTACTTATTTGTGTGCATGAGAATTGCTTTGGTTTATATGTTAGGTCTTGGGTAAATTGTTTATCTGTGTTCGTGAGGATTGTATCATCTTTTCGTGATATGGTTAATCACCTATTTATATGCATGAAAATTGTACGATTATACATAGTAGAGATATAATTCAATAGTTCAAACGTTTAAAATAAAGGTCCATTTATAAATTTTTTGAGAAAGCCTAAAGTGAAGCGATGAGAGCTTATTCTGACAATATCATACTAATGGAGATGTATTCCTTACCCATAAACCTATGATCTCCCCTCGAACAAAGTACACTATAGAATCTCCCTTGAGGCTTATGGAGCTCTCGAATAGCCTTCCCCTTAATCGAGGCTCGACTCCTTTTTTGGAGTACTCGAACAAAGGACACCCTTTGTTCGACACTTGAGTCACTTTTTTACTACACTTTCCAAACTCATAACTTATTTGTTCGACATTTGAGGATCTATTAACATAACTAAGTTAAGGGCATGATTCTGATAGCATATTAAGAATCACGACTCTTCACAAAACCACGAGAGCTTATGCTCAAAGTGGATAATATCATACGATTGTAGAGAGTCGTGATTCCTAACCCTTATTATTATTTTTTTTCTTTTTGAAGGATAGCGTGCAAGCGAGGGGAAACCATTTGAATATTAAAATTTTATCGTTGGTGGAAGCACATGATGACGAGAGGAAGAAAGAGGAATTAGAAATTAACGAAATAAATTTGGCAAAACTCTCTTATAATATTTTATTTTAGATATTTAGACTTCTCACCATTTCAAATAATTAAAATGAGTGATGTTGTTGTAAGATTTTGGAAATGATAGGTCCCTAATCTTGACCCACACGTGCAGGCATGAGCCCACCAGGCGGTTTGCATACCCTCTAGGTCCATCATAGTCAGGCTAATTGGTAGTTGCGGTCTGGAGATAGAACAAATCTTCAAATATCATGCAAGGCATGATTATTATTATCATCATGGTGCACGCGTTCGTACTCATCATCATAAAAGGGAAAGTATCCCGATGTAAATGAGCATATAATATGCATGAGGTCCTTATACTTTTAATTTTAAAATCATTCATATGACACAACCCTACACACAGCCTTCGCATATTACTCTAGATAACATGGATGCATAAGTCTTCATACATTCATCATTTATAACATCATTTAGAAGTTGTGAACTAGAAAACTCATCGTAATGCAACATGACATTCATACATGCACATTATCGTAACATGCAATATCATCGTGTGATGTCATTTCATCATCATGCATCTCATGTCATCACATTATAATGCATCAGCATCCTAATGTATCATAACGTGTATATATATATATATATATATATATATATATATATATATTTATATAACCTAATGTATTAGGATGGATTAGGTGGTGCTTTGTGAAGTCATCTTCCTCTCCATTTGGAAGATATGAATTGGAATCAACAAAATTAAACAACTTTTATAAAAGAATCTTTGCCATATAATTATTTATAATATGGTCCAATTGATTCCAAATTCAAAATTATTTGTACGAATAATTTGATTGCATTAGTTTCATGATATCATACTTTGAATAATCTTATTTGTTGCCAATTTGATCAAGAACATGGGGATTAAAAAAAATGAGATCTTCAAAAAAAAAAAAAACCTAACTTACTAATTTATTGTTCTAATTAAAGTTGCAAACTCAACTTAATTTGACATGAACTCAACTAAATTGATTTTTTTTTTTTTTTTTTTTTTTGCCAAGTTGAGCAATGTGTAGGCGTAGATTCAAGTTATTTTATTTATTTGGTCCAAGTTATAATGTTTTTATTAAATTTATTGAAAAAAAACATGATTTGACTAATCGATATCGTGGGGTTCATATAGGTTGTATCAAATTTTGAGGAGTAGATTCAAGCCAACGAATATTTAGTAACTCCGACTTAGGCCAATCATGTAATGTTGACTTGTTTGGACAACTTTTGTGACATATCAACACGTTTTATGGTTATGATTGTTCTAACATGTGATCTGTTGTATTATGCTACGTTATGCTATGTTATGTCATGTTATGCTATGTCATGTCATATTACGTTATACTATACTATGTAATGTTATGTCATGTCATGTTATAAGTTGTGTTATAATATCATTATACTATGGTGTGAAATCATAAATTATGATGCATAAATCTCCATGTATCACACCATGTAAACTATGCTTACAAGAATGATGTACATGTATTAGACATTAGAAAGCCAGGCGTGAAATTATGAAAGTTATGACAAGTCATATATATATATATATATATATGTCCCATGACTAATATTTATAAGCTTATGCCATAATTTAAAGTTACGAGGATCTCATACATTTTTGTGTGTCACTTTTATCGGGATAATTCTTCATTATGATTGGTAGTATAGACGATACATTAAAATATTATCCACGTCATGATATTATGTGGGTTCCTTTCTTTTTGTGGCTTCCAAGAGAGTGAGTGTGCGCTAGCTAAAGGGCATGAGTCGTGTGTAGAGAAGTACTACACGTCCAATTTTCACCTAGATTAGATATCAAAGTTCAAGGCCATCAAATATTTTTATGAAAGCATAGGTCCCATCATGATTATCTATGTATGCATTTCTGGACAGCAACAAAGGAGTTACTTAATGAGTATTTCTTAGAATACTCAAGCCACGTATTGTTTTTATTTTCAGGTAAAGTTAAGCCTCCCTTGTATCGTTGACAACAACGTTGTGGAGGCCACAAGTTCATATAGTTGCATTAATGTTTAAATTATGACCCTTAAAGGTAGATCAATGCATTTCCATTGCTTTGAACTTAATGTTATTTGCTATTTTATTGATTTTACTTTTATTTGAAATGATCTTAAGCACGGTCAAGTCCATGAAATCATTTATGAAATCTTTTAAATGAATTTTTCCTGCATTATGCATTTAGTGTCGTTTCTATTTTATTAGAAAAAAATAAGTTTGTAATAGTTGAACATGTGCTTGAGTAAACAAAAGAAACATAAGTGAACCAAGACCACATCTGAATGATAGCGATCCTCATGATAGAATGATTAAGAAAAGTTTAAAAGAATTGAAAGTTACTATCTATACTAACAAGATGTAGTTTTTTTTTTTTTTTTTTTATCGGTAGACCAATTATAAGAACTCAATAGTTAAATGTGCACTTGAGTAAACGAGAGAAACATAAATAAACAAGACCACATCCAAATGAGAACGATCCAGATGATAGAATGATTAAAAAAATCTTAAAAAAAAATGAAAGTTACTATATATACCAACAAGATGCAAATCAATTATAAAAACTTAATAGTTAAATATGCTTCGTTTAAAATAGTTTTATGTTGAACAAATCTCTTGCTAATACAAGTAACGTGACCATGTGACAGAGAAATATTGGAGAGATTCAAAAGATGGTGTGGGTTGACCTCTCATCCTTTTATGTATATACTTGAAATGTAAAGCACAAAAGATCGCGTGTGTTTCACGCGCTCTTATTGTCGGAAATTTGCATTCTGATATGACGTCATGCAATGGAACTGGCAAGGCGGCCGTATTGGATAAAAAACTATATAGTAAATTAATTAATGAATTAATTAAATTAATTTTAGTTATATAACATCATACTCCCCCCTGGGCCCGTATATATAAATTATATTTTTGTTGGGTATTTTTTAATTAAATTTCCCCGAGAAATCCTTTTTTAATTTAATTTTTCCCCTATATAAAAAGCCACCACCTACCTTCTTCCCCCTCCACCCCAAACCCAACGCCCTCTCTCGTCTCTCTCCCAACCACTATGTCGTTGAGTACTGAAATCGAAAGCCTCTGGGTCTTCGCTTTGGCTTCTAAATGCTCGCCTCTCACCCAACCCAACGTCCTTTACGCCTTCCTCTTCCTATTCCTTATTTGGTTTCTTGTTTGCATTTTCCATTGGGCCCATCCTGGCGGCCCTGCTTGGGGCCGCCACCCACGGTGCCGCCGCAATTCCCCTCTCTCCACCACCACCATCCCTGGCCCAAGAGGCCTCCCCGTCATCGGGAGCATGACCCTCATGACTGGACTGGCCCACCACCGAATAGCTGCCATGGCCAAATCCCTAGGTGCCACACGACTCATGGCCTTCTCACTCGCCAACACTCGCGTGATTGTCACGTGTAACCCGGATGTGGCTAAAGAAATCCTCAACAGCTCGGTCTTTGTGGACCGTCCGATTAAGGAATCTGCTTACTCCTTGATGTTCAATCGCGCCATTGGATTTGCCCCTTATGACGTCTATTGGCGGACACTCCGACGTATTGCTTCACAACATCTCTTCTGTCCTAAACAAATTAAATCCTCCGAATTCCAACGCCGCCAAATCGCTTCCCAAATGGTCGCAATCTTCGCTAACAACAACAACAACAACAACCACACCTCGTCTCATCACCAAGTTCGTGACACGCTCAAGCGAGCCTCTTTGAACCACATGATGGGCTCAGTCTTCGGCCAGGCTTACAATCTCTCGGACTCAAATAATCAAATCGAGCAACTCAAGAGCCTCGTCGACGAAGGTTACGATTTATTGGGCCTTCTCAACTGGTCCGACCATCTCCCCTTTTTGGCTGATCTCGACCCACAGAGAATCCGGTTCAGATGCTCCCGGTTGGTCCCTAAAGTGAACCGGTTTCTAAACCCGATCATCGCGGATCACCGGTCCAAATCAACCCAACAAATCATGGATTTTGTCGACGTTCTTCTCTCTCTTCAACAAACCGAAAATCTCTCTGATTCCGATATCATCGCCGTTCTTTGGGTAATTAAATGATTTATTTATTTATTAATTTTTCGAAAATACATTTTTATTAAAACAATATATTATATAATATAGGAAATGATATTTAGAGGGACGGACACGGTGGCTGTGTTGATAGAGTGGACCCTAGCGAGGATGGTGGTTCATAAGGAGGAGCAAGAGAAAGTACAAGAGGAATTAGATAAAGTAGTTGGTAGATCACGCGCCGTCGTGGAATCCGACATTCCGTCGTTGGAATATCTAACGGCGGTGGTTAAGGAAGTTCTGAGGCTACACCCACCTGGGCCTCTTCTATCATGGGCCCGATTAGCCAGAAGTGACACAATGGTGGATGGGCATCACGTGCCGCGTGGGACCACTGCAATGGTTAACATGTGGTCCATAGCACGAGACCCAGAGGTTTGGTGGAGCCCACAGGAGTTTATGCCTGAGAGGTTTGTGGGGAATAAGTGTTGTGGGGTGGAGTTTTCGATTATGGGTTCGGATCTAAGGTTGGCTCCATTTGGGTCGGGTCGAAGGAGTTGCCCCGGAAAGGCACTCGCGTGGACTACTGTAACCTTTTGGGTAGCTACTCTGTTGCATGAGTTTAAATGGTGGCAAAACGACGGCGTTGACTTGTGTGAGAAACTCAAGCTGTCTTGTGAGATGGCGAATCCACTGACGGTTAAAGTATCCCGACGGCGGTAAATAAAGTAAATGAATTAATATTATAATAAGATGAACCGTGACATGAACATCTGAATTTCCCTCCTCCCTTTTGATGTAAATATTAATGGAATTTGAGTTAATACATTTTTTTGTGATGTTTATCCTTTTGGAAATGTGATTAAATATGGTGGGGGCCAGTAGGAATTGAAGGGATTATAATCTTTGATTTGATAATATCTATATTTGTGAAAGAATAAAACAATAGAAAACATTGGTGGGTGGTGGGGTTAGAGCATCATAGATGTTAGATTGACGTACACCAGCTTTGCACTCTATCTTTCTCTATTGGGATAAGGCTCGTTGGAGAACCCAAATCAAAATAATGAGAGACTGAGCTCAAAGTGAGCTGAGCTGTCTTCTTTTACTTTTTGGTCGAAACGAAAAAAAGGGCATAGTGAAGAATTGGATTAACATGTCATCCTCCATATCTTTCTAAAATCTAGCTCACTTGTACCCATTTGGATTAACATCCTTACATCGCTCTCTATTTTCATTTAAATTTTAATTGATATTTCATTCCTTGTTATCCTTAATCTATTATTAATAAAGAGTAATAAAAAGATCTAATTATAGGATAATGATGTTTATATACTCCATTAATGAATTTTTAAATTATTTATGGATAGTAAAATCAAGTTGAACGTGTAAATTCAATTGGAAGGATGACCCCTCCCACATGACCCTAAAGTAACCCTTGTTTGGGGGACACGACCCCAAAACCCATCCAACAATTAGTTTATTTCGACGTGGTCTCACAATTCCTCTATGGAAACAACTTTACATCTATTTGGTCCTATTCGAAGAACGGCTGGTCATAGCACGAAAGCGGGCCCACACTCCCCTATTCGATCCATATCTAGCTTATCTAATCCTTTACTAGTTTGGAAGGGGTGGTGGAACACCTATTGACACCGTTCAAACAGCTTGCAGGCTAAAGAGGCTTCCATGGTCGTTTTTTTTTTTTTTATAGTAGTGGTCTGCTAAGTTCCGAGGGTAGTTAGGTGACTTTTGAGGACCTTACCTCTCTAGTTTTGCTCCTCATGGATTATTTGATTCTCGGTAGGAGTGTATATGGTCCGGGTTGGGTCGGGTTGGGGGATTTTTTTGACCCAACCCAAAATTTTTCACAACCCAACCCAACCCTCTATTTTCGGGTTGGGTTCGGGTTGGGTCCGAGTTGGATTGTCAATTTTTCTTTTTTAAGTTTTATTTATCCACAATCTATAATTAATTCGGATACAGTCTTAAATAAAATATATTAAAAGTTCTCAAACAAACACAAATCAATAAAAAATCAATAAAACATAACGAGCATTCAATATTGTGATAAAACTAAGACAACTAAATACCGTATTTTTTTAGAATTGGTTAAAGTAACAAAAATACAACAGTAGATTAGGAAAGGAGATTAGGAAAGGAATAAGTTAGTTATAATTTATTCTAATGTGTTTTTTTTAGAATTGGTTAAAGGAACAAAAATACAACCGTAGATTAGGAAAGGAATTAGTTAGTTATAGTTTATTCTAATGTGTTTTAAAAAAAGTATGAAATATTGAGGTATTTAAAATATATATATATATATATATATATATATATATATATATAAATAAAATGAAAGGAAGACAAAGAAATTAAATAATAAAATAGTATAAACAAAACAAACAAAGAAATTAAAAATAACAAAATCGGAAACGACTAACCTAAGTACCTCAGGCAAACCCATTAATATGAAATAATCTTCCTAATACTTCTATATATTTTATTTGGCTCGGGTCAATCCGAGCGTTTTGCCCATGAACCCGAAACCGAACCGATTCAGTTCGGGTTCAGAAAAATGAACCCAACCCTACCCGAAATGCTAATCCAACCCAACCCAACCCTTATAGTTTGGGTTGGGTTGGTCCGGGTTGTCGGGTTGCCGGGTTGAATGTACACCCCTACTTTAATATAATACAAGGATATGCATGAACTTATATTTTAAATACCTCGTCTTTATTTTTTTTAAAATTGGGTCATGACAAATTGGTATCCGAGCAAAGGTTTTCTATGACTTTGATTCATAGAAGTTGGTCAACCTAATATGATGGCTTCCGAAAACTCTAGAGAAGGTGCGTCAGAAGGCATAATATATATTATAATTATATTCTAACAAAATAATGTTGATAAGTAATTAAAATACCACAGTTAAAACACAAAATAAGAAATAGACACAAAACAATTTAAAACAAAAGTGTTAGAGGACGAACAGGTGAGGCTTGTCTATGACACCTACTTTAGAATCTGCTTTCCACCTCAACTAGCTCCTTGTTAACTTGAAAAACATGGAAAATATGGAATGAGTACAAAGATTCAGTAAATAGTCTAATTATAGGTTCTTAATTGTGTACTTCATATATTAGTGTACTACACTCTTTATTTTCTTGTTCTGTTCTTGGCTTGTGGGTTCTTATCATGATTTATCCTGAGAACCTTGGTCCTTGGATTTTGAAACTTTGGTTATGATCTAATGGCCTTAGTACGGTGGTTCTTTTAGAAATAGATCTCCATTGGTATGAGGCTTTTAGGAAAGCCCAAAGCAAATCTACGAGAGATTATGGTTAAAGTGGACAATATCATAGCATTATGAAGAGTCGTAATTTCTAACAAATCATCTCTCGCAAGCCCACCCTTTGCCATACTTTGTACATACAACCTATCTTCTCCAACACAATTGGTCTTGCCTTGAACTAGAAACCTCCTCATCTTCAACCTTGGCAACTAAAATTTCCCTTCTATCTTCCATTTTCGTCTTTTCTTTCTTCTCTTTGTATTCTTCACGACTAGGCTTCCTCTTCTGCCTTTATCTTCGTCGTTGTAACACCCGCTCATCGTCAACACGATTCACAGGAGCTACCACTGACCTCGATAATAAACTCCGACAACCAATGATAAATTTAAAAAATATTTCCAAAAACATCCCATAAAACATTTAAAACCAGTGCTATTTAAACTTAAAACAACCGAAGTAAATTCTTGACAGCGAAAACATAAGTACACAAACAGACACAGACATGGATTTCCAAATAGTCTCTAGCCCGCTGGTCTCGTCCTCGTCCTCGGTTGGCCTGCATCAACTAAATCTAGAAAGAAAAGTTAAAAATAATTTTGATGAGTAATTAAATTACCCATAAGTAGCCAACTTTATCTCTAATAAATTCTTAACTAATCTTTCCAGGTATTTTTAACTTTTATTCGTGATTGACTCCTAGTTTCTCTTACTAGGGTCATCTGTTCATTAATGAGGTATCTCAGCTACCTCCACCTTGGCATAGCAGATGTTTTTAAGTTTTATTCGTCATTGACTCCTAGTTTCTCTTACTACGGTCATCTATTCATTAATGAGGTATCTCAGCTACCTCCAGCTTAGGTTACTGACTCTCTTTTGATATGCTTATCTAGAATTTTCGGACTCGTATGTAAGACTCGCTCTCAGTCAAATACGACCCGTCTACTAATTTCTCAGGCGGCCTGTTTATCTCATGTATGAACGGTGAGGAGTACTCATGCTCCCTGACTTAGCACACAGCGCGTTGGCCAAGAACTCCGCGGGAATTAGTAAACTATCATACTCATATAAATAAGCCATAGCTCAACAACCAATAAGCATATCCTAGAGTCATAACCTTTCCATTAACATGCATAACATACTCACAGTTACTGCATGCTTTCATACATGTATCATGTTCAATACATAGAACATTCTGGCAATCATTTATATTATGTTTACATCAGGCAAGCAGTCACAATATACAATAAACACTCAATATCATCATAGCTCATCATAACATACTAAGCTCTTAATCAGGTAAACAACATACTCACATGTTGTTTAACAAGTTAAGAACTAGTTCAAAGATCGATATGCTATTTATCTGGTTTCGAATCCCTTTCTCTCTTCAATGTACATTTAATAGGGTATTTCAACACAATTCCTTCCAATTAGACCTATATTTCACCATTTTCAAGGTAGGTATAGGTCAATCTAGATAGAACAGGTCAAAACGAATCGAACGGGACAAACCGGGAGCCAAAACGACGACGCACGCGCCTGGAGCACGCCCAGTCGCGGATCCTCACGCGCTTCTTCTTCCTCCTTCGTTTTCTGAAATTTTTCCAACTTTTCTGTTAATACCCGTTGTATCCCTAAGCCATATCTTACTTCTACAATCCGAATTTCATCTGGATTTCTTCTACAAATTTATAGATTTCCTTATTACGATTCTAACAAGCCCTATTTCATAACTTATTATGCAATATGAACCAAGATATCGATACTTAAAGGTTCGGTGATATGGGTTTTTCATTACCTTTGCGACAACCGCTTAAATCAGCTTAGTTCAGAGTTTGAATGGCTGAACAGCCTTCACAATCGTCTCCCCAACCTCAGGTTTGCACATTGTCACAACAAACGCCAAAGAACCTTAAGGTTTACCGGGCATATGGGTAAGATTCTCCCTTCTCTGATGTCTCTGTTTTCTTTCTTTTCTCTTCCTCTGTTTCTTCGATATTAGTTGGTGCTTCCTCGTCGGCCATGCCAACGCCAACCACCACCACCATCCATAACACTAACACCAAAACAGTCCCTCGTCGGCCATGCCAACGCCAACCGCCAACGCCAACCTCGATAGAAAATCAGTCCCTCTTTCTTCCTTCGTCCAAAATACACCCTAGAGTCCCTCTTCTTCCTCTCTTATTTTGAACGGTCACCACGTCCCCCCTCTCTTCTTCACAACCACCATCAAACTCTCTCTCTCTTGCCCTTTTCTCATAATAGAGTATCGCCCTAATTCTGAAGTTTCTGCCTTGCGTCTCTATTGTCCACACCACATGATTGTTTCTCAACGCCTAACTGCTGATGATTCTCATAATTCTACTCTCTGAATTTTCAGATCTAAGCTTCACGTGCGTTCAAACTCTCTGAATTTTCAGATCTAAGCTTCACGTGCGTTCAAATCCAACACTTAGCTCACGGGGATGTTAAGGATATTTAGTCCTAAATTATGGTTTACCATATATATCATATTTGACCCTTTATTCTGTGAATGAGAATATTTTGTCTTTGGTTAGATAGATAACATCTTTGACCCTTTAATATAGAAATTTTTTTTTTTATATAATATTTGATATTTTATTATAGGAAAATATTTGATAGGAAAATATATTGTATTCATTTATGAGTATTCTTTTCCTTTCTTTTGTAATTTATTTGATGATTATAAGCAGAGAATATTACCACCATTTAGGTGGAGTGGTTTTAGCAAATATTTTCACCACCTAAAAGAGGAAGACATGGACCTTTGAAAGCACCGCATGGTAGGAGGTCATGGGTCAAAATTGGACATGATTAGATTATTACCTAGCATTTTTTAGTTCGTGTGCCTGAGGACATTTGTTCCTTATTCTTTAGTGCTACCTAACATTCTCCTTACCTTGGTAGTTCTAGAGCTTGTGTGTATTGTTCTTGATTCTCTATTTTGTAAGTTTCTAAGGTTCTTAATTCCTTGAAGCATAAGTTGTAACATGCATTTATAAAAATATGTACCTATCAACCCACGTAAATTATTCTAGAAAGTTATAGAGTCATAATGAATTTTTTAGAGGGTTCTAGAAGAGTCTTTAGTAGTGAGGTGTTTCTGAATCCTAACTTGGTTTAGGTTCCAAGCTTGAAATCTCAAACATATCTTAATGTCTTTAAGAATAGGCCTTATAGAAAGTAATAGGTCATTTGGAGCACGTATAGACCTTGAAAGATTATAAGTAGACCTAGGGCATTTTGGTCATTTTACCCCTCATTCTTGGTTTTGTTGCTTAACATGTTCGAATGGCTTTCAAAGTTCGCAACATCATCAAACATCATAGGTCATGGACCAAATGTAAATTACCTTAGGGGCATTATGGTCATTTTATACTATTTCTTGGTTTACCTACTTGACCTTATCCAATGACCACCAAATTTCATATATAATCTCAACATGCTATAATATGCTCAAAATTCAAATTTCATAAGCAGCGGAGTTCATTTAGCATATTATTTTAATGTTACTTAAATCTTGAATAATTTGATCGATTCAGGGTCTTAACTCACGGTTCTTGGTGTTTTTCTTTCATATACCCTTAGTTCATACTTGTTTTAAGATTCGTACAGAAATCTAAGTGATTCCTACAAGTATTTCTTAAGAAAAGTTCAAGATGATTACTTAACTCGTTGTTGATATTCAGGTCCTCAATCCTTGAGCATCCAGAATCCAAATTGCTCCAAATTTTCTTTATTAGATTCATCTTTGAGTCTAGTTTTAGGAACAAAAAAATATTTTGATGAGAACCAGTCTGGAAAGGGTCGAAATTGATAGGAAAAAAAATGTAGAAAGGTCAACATATGGCTACCTTTGACTTTCGACTTCATCTTCTTCCTTTTTAATTATCATATACCACTAATTTTGCCCTTGTAAAGCTTATATAGAGCTCGAATGGATTCAATTTCTTCACGAAACGTTTAGATGAAGTTTCATGGAAGAAGCAGAGACCAATTTCATTCCTTGTTTGTAGTTCAAGTTATAACCTTCCAAAGTTTGCTACAAAACATGTTTCTAGCCAGAATAAATCTAGACACTTTTTTTAGGCAGCCAATTCTAGAGATTTTCAAAACTCAATTTCTTCACGAAACTCGATGGAAATCCTATATGAAATGTGTAGAAGTTGGTAGGAGAAAAAATGATTAACCATAGCCCTCAAATTTAGAAGAAATCCAAGGAAGAAAAATCCATAATATAAAATCGAGTTTGAAGAATACTCATCACTTGATTCTTATTTTAAAATATTGCCCAGAACTTCTTATTTACTTACATATCAAGCTTGAACGCCGTTGATTGTTCTAGAATCATGCTTAATTTTCTCCTTTTTTTTTTTTATTTAAACTTTTCTAGAAATTAGGTTGTGTTATTCGGGCTTAAAACCCTTATTCGGGCTTAAATGCCTTGGTTTCCTTGCGTTACTTTTATCCTTTCTGTGGGGTGTTACATATAGAGTCCCATCCCCACTAGACTAGACTGGAGGTGGTGACAAAAATGAAGCCCTTTTGGGGTCTTAACATAATAGAGAGAGGAGCAAGATTTGGAGGGGCATAGTAGAATCCAAGGACCCGTGACGATGAGTACTAAAACAAAGAAGAATGCAGTAAGAGTGACCGGGAGCAACCTCCATTAGCGGTAGATTCACATGAGGAGGGAACCTTAGTGCATTGGGGGAGACATCTTTTTAATTGCTAGCTTATTTGTGAATCTCTTTGTTATGCACCAAGTTATAACTATGATTTCATTATTCTTATTGAACGTGACAATGTTTAGAAGCTAAACTTGAGGAGGGAGGAACGTAACCTTAGGATGTTTATCCTTTATTAATGATAGTTGATTCCTCCCGTAGGAGTCTGGGCCGTGTCTCAGTCCCAGTGTGGTTACTTACCTTGAGTTGTCTATTTTTTTATATCAATTTAGAGCATTGAGAGGACCTTTCCCTAGTACGAGAGGACCGAGAAAGACGCATCTCTGGTGTACCAGTTATCGTGCCCACGATAAACGTTGGATAGCCAAGTACGGAGTGATAATTCAATAAGAATAATGAAAACTAATAACTCAAATCAGCACCCTCTAAGTGTTAAATTTACTACTTGGGATAGTATATAAATATATGTATAAATATATATAAACATTCAAAGACTCTTCTATAAAAAAAAACTCTAATGTTCGCATGAAAGCCTAACACATAGACTCTAAATTAGAGTAATAGTTTGGCAGACGTTCGAATTTGAAATTGATATCATGGGGTCATATAAGTTGACTTGAAATTCAAAGGACATAATCCAATTTTTATTAAGGATAAATTAGTGACATAAGCTTAAGCTAATTAGGTAAGTGATCCTACTATCGACTCAGTCGGAAGTATTGTCTTATGTATGATAACACGTGTCATGTGTTTTAATAAATGTGTTATCATGATATTTTATGTTATGATGATGTGATATGTTATGCTTCTGTAATATGTTATGATGATATGATATGATGTTATGATATGTTATAAGGATGTAATATGGTATGATGACACGAGATGTATGACGATAATGATACATTGTGATGATATCTCATGTTACGATAATATGCATGTATGAGTTGCCATGTTGCACTATAACATGAATATGTTTGGCAATAAAATGTATAACATGCTACGACATGTATGACAATGAAGAGTTTTCTGATGCACAACTCCTAAGTAATATTATGAATGATGTAATGTATGAAAGCTTATGCATGCATATTACCTAGGGTAATATGTGAGGATGTGTGGGATCGTGCTGCATGAATGGTTTAAGATAGTATAAGGATCTCATACATACTATATGTTTACATGCATCGGGATATATACTTCCCATTTTATGATGAGTACGGATGCATACACTATGATGATGATATACCCATCATGCTTGACATGATGCACAACAGTCATTGTACTTTCAGACGTGCATGATGCACGACAGTCGTTGTACTTTCAGACGTCCGACTACAGCCAACTACCCCCCCCCCCCCCCTCCACCCAACAATCCCAGGTTGCATGTGTGGGCCGTATTTTGGAAAGTACTACACATCTAATAATTTTTCTAGACTGAAGGCCACCTCAGAGATGATTTTAAATGATAGATCCTATTTATGTTGTATGTGTTTGCATTCCCTAACCCCAATAATAAGGTCACTCCCTAAATATTTCTTAAAAAACTCAAGCCACATGCTACTTTTATATTCTAGGTAAAGACAAGACACCCGATTGACGCAACTTCTCATCAAAGAACATGAAACCTGCATATGGTAGTTGCATTTATTTTTGTAAATCTTAGATGATGTAGGGCAGTGCTATTTTAATTTACTTTGAATATTTCCTTCATATTGTTTTAAGATCGTCTCACAAACGTATAAGTCTATGACATCATTTTGTGGAGTTATTTTAAATGAATATTTTCGCGTCATCCCCGTTGTTACAAGCTTCTAGTGGCTTAATTGCATCGAACACTTGAAATTCTTCCAATTTCTATAATTTTTATTCAAAGTGAACACATTTAGCTAGACATGGTTCCCACCCCATAACTTATGAACATACATAAAAATCCTCCACTAAATATACAATGAATTTTAATTAATATTCTTACACGATTATATTCTCAAATATAATTTTTCTATAGTATATTTTTGGAACGTTCGTTTTAATGTTTGGTAATTATAATATTTTAAAATATTTTTTCAAACGTTTTTAATAAATATATCTAAAAAGGGGTCGAATCATGTAGATCAACTCTTTTATAATATAAATAAATATTTAATTTTTTATATTAGTACGATGGTTGCCTTTAGCACATGAAACATATGAGAATCTATTGATTTTTTGTATTCATATTTGACGATTTGAATGGGTCCCAACTAAAAATATTCTCTATCTCTATCATACATGTATATATATATGTGTGTTTATTTTATGACAACTTTCATGCATGGGATAGTAATATTGATATTGTAGGCCATGTGGAAGAATCATTTTTTGACTACTTTTTTAGTATTATTCGATTTATTATTCATAACAATCTTGTATCATACTTAAACCATTTTGTATCCCATCAAGGTAAAGGTAGCTTATCGTTCGTAGTTCTTGAAAAACTATAAGAACGGTCCTTTCAAATAGTTTGAAAAAAAAATATGGTGAACACTTTTAACCTTTGAAGCGAAAAACACTTATGCCTTGTTGTACAAGCATGCTTTTAGATTCTAAGAAAATGGTGTAGTTTTATGTTGAAAGTAAAAAGGTTAATCTAGGCATATTGGCCAGCATGGTAAATACAAAAAGGGAGGAAATGTCTATCTGCAATGCTAGTGGTAAACGAGTTCCTTGATATATTCCTGGAGGACTTATCAAGGGTACCATCTCCTCAAGTCGTGGACTTTTGCATTGAGCTTGAGCTAAGTACTAATTCTATCTCTAACGCCCCTGTACTGTATGGCATCAACATAATTGAAGGATCTCGAGGTGTAGTTGCAAGATTTTTTAGATAAGGGTTTCATATGGTCCAACGTATCTCTTTGGGATGCACGAGTGTATTCCCTAGCATAGAGGATTTGTTTAACCAAGTTAGAGAAGTGACATTGTTTTCCAAGATAGACCTGTGATCAAGCTACTATCAGATCAGAATATGGGAGGGGATGTGCCAAAATAGCATTTAGAACAAGGTACAACCACTATGAGTTTATGGTCATGTCGTTTGGACTCACAAGTGCTCCCATAGTATTCATGAAGTTGATAAACCAAGTATTCAAAGGCTGCGTAAATATGTTCATTATTGTGTTTGTAAACGACATCTTGGTGTATTCCAAGATGGAACATAAGTTACACTTTAGTAGAGTACCGGTGAGTTTAAGGGAAAATATTTTTTATGTTACATTCTCTCAGTGTGAATTTTGGTTACAACATGTTTCATTTCTAGGACATATAGTGTCAACGGATGAGGTTTTAGTAGACCCCTTAAAGGTGAAAACAATCATTAAGTGAGCCCATCCAACTACGACTATCGAGGTACGTAGCTTCTTGGGATTGGCAAGGTCGATGCTTTGTGCAAAACTTTACTAAGATAACCTCCACGCAGGAACGGTGTTCCATTTTGTGTGGACTAAGACATGTGAAGCGACCTTCCAAAATTTGAAACACAGATTAGTGTCGACCCAATATTTATGGTTCAAGAGAGTTTAGGAGGTTTTGTTGTTTATAATGATGCCTCCAAGAAAGGATTGGGTATGTATTGATGTAGCACATTGACTTTGCATCCCGTCAGTTGAATGACTATGAGAAAGACTATACCATTCATAACTTGGAGTTACCTATAGTTGTATTTGCACTAAAAATCTTGCAGCACTATCTGTATGGGGAAATGACTCAGATTTATACTTCTGGAAGGAGAATGTGCTCGTTGATGTCCTAAGTAGAAAGACAACAGGGAGACGGCCCACTCATTGGCCATTATTACATGAGAGCCACGAGTACATGCAGATTTTAAGCAAACAGGGATAATAGTGATGGTTAAGGGAGCTATAGCGCAGATTGCCCAGGACCGACATGAGCTGATCATAGAAGGCGACGAAAGTGACTTAATTTTACTTTGAGTTGGACTAATACAAGTTGGCCCAGAATCCAAACCAATCCGATGACTCGTGCCTCGACCTATTGACCCACGAGTTGACCCGAAATTGCGATCCACGTGTAGCACACTTGCGGCTCAGCTGAGCCGATTCTCCTATGATTAGCTTGTATCGGCTATACCAAATTTGGTGGCTTTAACCCAATTTACACCGCTTATCTTTAGTCAACTTAAAGTATGTTGTTAGTCAAAAGTTGAATTAATTGATGTTGTTGAGTAAGTCAAGATGCTTATTATGTCCTAACTTGATGTTGTAAGAATTCTTAGGTGAAATTGGATTTCAAGGAGTAGATTCAAGGCACCATTAAAGACGTGCAGTGACTCCTCAGCTTAGACTAACCAACCAAACGATTTTATTATTGGACGCCCAAGAGATTAATTGGATGACTTGTGTGCTATATGAATGATATGTACACTTTGGCAATTTGTACCTATCATACTTCTATGATACTATTGTGTGTTATGTACAATATAATATATGATGAATATGCTATGATATGAATTACTTCAGGATATAAATGTTACATGATACATGTACTTCCATATTTCAACCCATGTACCTTATGATAGCATGTCCACACGATGCCTATGAAACATTAACAAACCATATATGTTAACTATGATAGATATGTCGAGTATACGTATGCACGTCTCTTAAGAATGTCATATCATGAAAAGAAAAGAAGTATAATTTGCATCATAATTATGTACCACGATTTGAACCTACGTACCTCATGCATGTTGTTCGTCACGAGCATTGAGATACTTCTCCAATATGATTAATTCAGACGAATACACCATGATAGGATATACACTCTTTCCCTCTATGGCTTTTGGAAGCATGAGCATGCGCTAACTCATAGGCAGACCTAGGGATAAGTATATGAACCCCTAGTGAGTCCATGTGCGTACATGAACCGTGTATAGAGAAGTACTACATATCCAACTCTACACAGACCACCATGATGACATGTGATTGCATTTTCAGAACCCAGTAGTAGGACTATTTATTGAGTTTTTTTTTTTTTTCTTTTTTTTTAATATTCAAGCCAAGTATGCTATGTTTTTTGTCCGGGAAAATGTAAACACCCATGTACGGATGACTGTGTCACTCCAGAGACTACGAAAATAACATATTAGACATATTATACGAGTAGTGATTTTATTTTAATCGAAAAAATAGGTTGGATACATGAACAAAAGTCATAACATTTTATTAAATATGCCTTACTCTAGACTTTAACAAACCAGAATTTTCACCCTATAACACCCAATTAACTCCCATATTTTATTCTGTCAAAGAAACATATGGATAAAATTAAAGAAATAAACACAGATGATAGTGAACTTAGAGACACAAATCAAAGGAAACAAGACAACTTGGTTATTGTCCGCCGTCTTCCTGATGGGCAGATGGCGGCGGCATCTTGGAGAAGACAAGATGAATCCCAGGGTCGTGGTGGGTGAATTTGGAGTCCATCAGAATTGAATTGTTAATCCCTTGAACATTGCTGTTAAAGAAAGCTTTCATTGGCCATGCACCACGACCCGCCGTTGATTTCTTGTTACTTTTGTTGTCTTTAGAATCGTTGGTGGTCTCTTCCTTGTCGCTTTGATTTGTTTGAAGATGGCGGCTGTTGTTGTTTTTGTCTGAGAGAACTACTTCCATGGAAGCTCCTCTGTTTTCTCCTGCCATTGTTATAACTCTTGTGCTCGAGTCTTTATCACCGGACGACACGAACGGTTTCTTGGCTCCATTTCCCTTGTCTTGATTGTCATCATGTTTCTTCCCATTTTTGCCAAATCCAGATGCTTGGGAATTGTAGTTATTGATATCGTGATCGGGCGGTGAAGGCTTCTCCATCACTTTTTGAAAAACAACCGTCTTTCGTTCTACCTGTTCATTGATTATGTTAGAAATCACGATTCTCCATAATGGTAAGATATGGTTCGCTTTGAGCATCCAAAAGACCTCGTACCAATAAAGATGTATTCCTTACTTATAAACCCTTGATTATTTCTTAAATTAGCTAAGGTGGGACTCCACAATCCTCCTCTCGAGCCCTCGAATAAAGGGTGTACTTTGTTCGAGGATTACAGGAAGGAGTCGAGAAACAACCTCCTCTTAATCGAGGCTCGACTCCTTCTCTGGAGTACTCGAAGAAAGTACACCATTTATTCGACACTTGAGTCACTTTTGACTATACCCTCGAGGTTCACAACTTCTTTGTTCGACATTTGAAGATTCTATTGACATGACTAAGTTAAGGGCATGACTCTGATACCATGTTACTAATCATTACTCTCCATAATGGTATGATATTGTCGAATTTGGGCATAAGCTCTCATGGCTTTTAAAAGGCCTCGTATCAATGAAGATATATTCCCGGCTTATAAACACACGATCATTCTCTAAATTAGCTAACGTGGTACTCTCTCCCAACAATCCTCAACGGGCTAAACCTACTATTTTTACTCTCGATTTTCAAAAGTTTGCCAATGCTAAAAACACACCAATCTCAATGAAGTTAAATTAACCCTACCTCTTGAGGAATGGTCTCAGGTTTAGGCTCGGCGACAAACTGCAACTGCGGCGGCGGTAAAACAAGCGGCGACGGGGGCGAAGCGGTGGCTTTAGGCTTCGGCTTTGGCGACTGATAAGGCGACGGAACGGCCGGAATAGACTTGGGAATAGAAGGAGACGGAGCTGGGGTGGGATGTTTATTACTTTCTTTATCAAACGAGCCATTGCGCGGCGGAGACCCTCCAAGCGAATGACTTTTTCCCTTGGGGCTACTGGGTTTTGGCGCTGCAGTGGACGTAACAACAGGTCGGGTCAAAGGCGGGGGCGGTGGCGGTGGCGACGCTTCCTTTTTCGGCTGAGGGGTTAGTGGGGCTAGGCGAGGTAACTGCGGCGGCGATTTGGCAGATTGCTGTGGGGTGGTGGGTTCTGCAAGCTCCGTCAAGGAGGTGGTTCGGATCAAGGGCGGGCGCATCCGAGGGGGAGCAGGTCGCGGTTGGTCGGTGGGCGGAGCGGTGGTTGTGGCGGTTGTTGGTCGGGTCATAGAGCCCAAACGGAACCATGGACGAGGAACTTGACCGGCCATTGAGAATAAGAATGAAAAAGAATGTAGAAGGAATTGGGTGATGAAGAAAGAATACGTGTGGAGTTATTTATAGTGGAAGGAAAAGAATTGTATAAAGCTGACAAATGAATAATAACAAATAACAGATTAAATTCTATGAATTTGAGTGTTTTCTCAATATATTCTTTACAACTATTCCAATTTTTTCCATTTTCATGTTTAACACAAGTTTATTATTTTTCTATTTTTCTATTTTTCTATTTTTCTATTTTTTATTTTTTATTTTTAAGGAATGAAAAACATACACAATTTGTCTTTTTAAACACTAAAAACAAAAAAAAAAAAAAAAAAAAAAAACATTAAAATAAAAACTTATAAGAAAAAATACAATTTTGTTTTCAAAATAGTTATCAAATCATTTTTTACATTTAATTTTTGATAATTTTATTTTGAGCATATTTTAACTATAGGAAAAAAATAAAAGGTTAGGACATTATAATTTTTGTTAAACTTTATTAGATTTTGGGTATTAATAGTGTGGAATGACCCTAAATTTTCTAATTAACCTAAGGTTGTTACTAATGGTACCAGAGACAAACATGAGTTAATGTGTCAGCAAGGAGGCTGAGCTTGGAAAGGGTGGACACGAGGAGATGTGCTAGCAAAACACTGGGTCCTGAAGGGGTGGATTGGGGGGCCCACATTGATTGGAGAAGAGAACGAGTGCCTAAAAAGACACTGGGTCTCGAAGGAGGGTGAATTGTGAGATCCCACATTAGTTGAGGAGGAGAACGAAGTATTCTTTATAGGGTGTGGAAATTTTGAGGGAAAGCTCGAAAGGGAAAGCTGAAAGAGGACAATATCTGCTAGTGGTGGGTTTGGGTCGTTACGTCGTGGTTATTGATTTGTTTCGGTGGAAATTATATAAAGCGGAGGAATCGAAAGAGTAGGGTATTAATTAATATAGGTTGAAAAAGGGAAAAGAAATGAAGGGGGAAGAGAGGGGAGAGGGAAGAAAAGCATCAGATTCAGAGAGAAGGGCAACATACAGCTAATAAAGGGGAAAAGAGGGTTCCAAAGTGCCAAAGGGTATCCTCAAAAGTGACCATCAAAGAAGAGGAATAGGGTTTACTCTAATCTATAGGGTGCCCTAATGCCTTCTCTCCTTATAAACTTCTAATAATTGTATTCTAATTAATGGTTCTATTCCCAAGTTATTGGTTAATCTATATGAATGGGTTACTTCAAGAATTTGTTATTAAACAGTATTTAAGGATGATTATTAATCTTAGGTCATAACTCAACCTTTCTTTCTCAACAAACACAAGTACAAAACAAGTTTTTCAATATCTTATTAACTTATTCCTTACTTTCCTTTTTAGTACCAAATAAATATTCAAAATCTGATGCTTATGGTTTGATGACACGTGGCCCTACCGTCGTTAAGTTACAAATTGAATGTTGTAGGATGACACGGGCTCATGGTTTCGCACGTGTCATAGGCTGATATGTAACTGCTATTCGATGTGATTGTTATGCTATATTGATGAATTGATGTACTTTGTGATATGATATGGGATGTTATGATTTTTTGAAGATGTGCTAAGAATATATTATGTAACTCTTATGATATTTGATATGATATGTGTATGATATGGGTCTTTATGTCTGCAAGCATGAAGATGTTATAATATGGCTTATATGTTACATAGATGATATGATATGATTGACATGAAAAAAAACAAAAAAAATAGTATGAAATACACCGATATACGTATGAAAGTTATGAGAAATAGTGTGAAAAACGTTATGATATGAAAATATGCTAGTGGGATTGTATTGAGGATAATTAAAATGGAAAGATATAGAGACCTCATGCATTATTGTGTGTTCATGCATCCAGGGTACCTAATTTCTTCACAATAGTATGAATGTGTATGCTACTAGGCAGAGGAATGATCATTTGTGACGGTCGCTACTCTCTAACTAGTGACTGGCATCAACAGCTCCCAGAGTATGCTTATCCGATCAGAAAGGAGCCCAGGAGATGTACGAACCAACTAGTGGGTTCATACTTGTACGTGTAAGCCATGTGGAGAAAATTAATTATACATCCAAGTCGATTCCTATCTCGAAGAAAACCCAAAATGACTACTTTCAATGTCACAAAATTTATTAAGAAGATCTTTGTCACAAAATGACTACTTTCAATGAAACTATTAAAAATGGATCAAAGATTGAACTTGGGGAAGTCAAAATAGGCCAAAATAGTGGAGGAGTTAAAAGTAGGTTGACTGTTGACCACGATCATCTTTTTCTATCACCAATTTGTAATAACCCTAAATTTCTACTTGTTAGAGTTGTTACCGTCGTCATCATCTATAATCATATGCAGAATGAACCATTTAAAACTTCATCTTAAAACACTGACATGGACTTAGGTGTTCGAAAACATATTTTAAATGACATAACGAAAGTCTGAATGAAATAAATAACGTTAAATCAAAATACCCTAATATAACTTAAGTCTAAGAAAATAAGTACAACTACCCTATGCATGTGTCATGGTCTCGAATTTCCATGTCGTCACCCGCCATAGAGGGATGTCTTGCCTTTACCAGAAAAAGAAGTAGCACACGACTTAAGTATTTTAAGAAATACTTAGCAAATTGTTAGGTTATGGAGCCTGCTCCTTATTTATAGCTTGGTCAACGGTTATATCCGGTAAAGCTATATTTGGTAAAGTTATATATAGTAAAGCTATATATGGTCAAGCTATATCCGGTAAAGCTATATATGATAAATAGTTATATATAGTAGATGGCTAAATCTGGTAAAGCTATATATAATAAACTATACCATATATATATCTCGTCCGGTAGAGCTTTGAAAATGTACTTCTATCCTCTGTACTCTCTCTTGTTGTACATACCTGAAGTCATCAATAAAAAAAATCCTTTTAGCCAGAGTTCTCCTTGCAATTTTCACTATCCCATTCTTTGTGTTCATCTAGATCGAGCGTGTGCGTTGTTGTGCGATCCTAACAACTGGTATCAGAGCTAAGCGAAATTCACCACGATCTGTGAAGATGGAAAGTTCAAAGATTGGAATTGAGAAGTTTGATGGATCCGATTTCGGTTTCTGGAAGATGCAGATTGAAGATTATCTGTACCAGAAAGATCTTCACGAACCTCTGTTGGGGGTGAAGCCGGATACCATGACCACGGAATAGTGGAAGCTCAAGGATCGACAAGCCTTAGGGATGATCCGGTTGACGCTATCCAGAAACGTGGCGTTTAACATCATCAAGGAGAAGACAACGTCAGATCTGATGAAGGCGCTGTCAAATATGTATGAAAAACCGTCGGCTATGAACAAGGTGTATTTGATGCGTAGATTGTTCAATCTACAGATGGCTGAAGGTGAACGTGTTGCTGATCATATAAATGAATTAAATATGATCATAAGTCAACTGAGTTCGGTGGAAATTAATTTCGAAGATGAAATTAAAGCGTTGATTTTGATGTCATCCTTACCCGAGTCATGGGATATTGTTGTTTCCGCAATCAGCAGTTCCCGAGGATCTAATAAACTGAAGTTTGATGAAATTCGAGATGTAGTTCTCAGCGAAAGTATTCGCAAATGGGAAACTGGAGATTCATCAGGCAATGCTCTCAGTGTTGATCGAAGGGGAAGAAGCAAATCAAAGAGCTCAAACAAACATGGGCATTCAAAATCAAAGAACCGGGGAAAATCTCCAAACAAACTCAACGTAACGTGTTGGAGCTGTGGGGGAAAAGGACACTTTCGGACAGATTGTAACAAAACTGAAGAAGAAGCAGAATCATAAATCTGAAGATGATGATGATTCTATATATACAACAGAAGATGCTGTTGACGTTTTAATCCTTAGTGTGGACAGCCCAGCTGAATCCTGGATTTTGGATTCAGGTGCATCGTTCCATTTGTCTCCAAGTAAGGAATTGTTTCGAAATTTCAAATCAGGAAATTTCAGGAAGGTGTATCTTGCCAACAAAAAAACCTTGGAGATTGAAGGAAAGGGAGATATCTCCATACAAACTCCAGCAGGAAATCAGTGGACATTACAAGATGTCAGATACATTCCTGGTCTCAAGAAGAACCTGATCTCTATTGGTCAGTTGGATAGCACAGGCTATGCAGCAGAGTTTGGAAAGAGTTCATGGAAGATTGTGAAGGGCGCCATGGTTGTTGCACGTGGCACAAATCCGGAACCTTATACACTACTGCAGAGTGTATAAACATGACTGCTGCTGCTGAGAGTGCTTCCAATTCAAGTCTATGGCACAATAGACTTGGACATATGAGCGTCAAAAGAATGAAGATGCTGACTGCGAAAGGAGTTTTAGAACGCTTAAAATCTGTTGATATGGGTCTTTGTGAGAGCTGCGTTATGGGCAAACAGAAACGAGTTAGTTTCACAAAGGCTGCCAGAGAACCGAAGAAAGTGCGGTTGGAAATGGTCCATACAGACGTCTGGGGACCATCTCCAGTTTCATCACTTGGTGGATCAAGGTACTACGTCACCTTCATCGATGACTTCAGCAGGAAGGTATTGGTTTACTTTCTGAAACACAAGTCAGATGTGTTTACAACCTTCAAGAAGTGGAAAGCTGAAGTTGAAAATCAGACCGGCTTGAAGATCAAATGCCTGAGGTCTGACAATGAAGGAGAGTACAACAAATCAAAGTTTATAACATTTTGTGTAGCTGAGGGAATTAGATTAATAAGAACAATTCCCGGAAAGGCAAGACAAAATGGTATTGCAGAAAGGATGAACAGAACATTGAATGAGCGAGCAAGAAGCATGAGAATTCATTCTGGACTGCCAAAGACATTCTGGGCTGATGCTGTGAACACAGCAGCATATTTGATTAATAGAGGGCCGTCAGTACCCTTGAAGTTCAAATTGCCCGAAGAAGTATGGACAGGAAAAGAACTCAAGTACTCACTTGAGAACCTTTAGTTGTACTACGTATGTTCATGTTGATCTAGAGAAGAGAGATAAGCTTGATGCTAAGGCTGTGAAATGCTACTTCATAGGCTATGGCTCTGACATGTTCGGGTACAGGTTTTGGGATGAGAAAAATATGAAAATCCTAAGACACTGTGATGTGACCTTTGATGAAAATGTCATGTACAAGGACAGAGAGAAGATAAACTCTGAGACTACGAAGCAAGTGGGAGTTGAACTTGAGTGGCAGGAAAATTCACGCAGTGATGGTACAACAGAAGCTCAAGAACTCCTGATCCTATTGCTGAAGAACCAGACATGGAGCAAGTTGCACCTGAGCAGGTGTTGAGGAGATCATCCAGAACTATCAGAGCACCAGATAGATATTCAACCTCATTACATTATCTATTGCTGACTGACGAAGGAGAACCAGAGTTCTTTGATGAGGCCCTACAAGTGGAAGGTTCAACCAAGTGGGAGCAAGCCATGGATGATGAGATGAGCTCACTTGAAAGGAATAATACGTGGGTGCTGACTGAGTTGCCGACAGGAAAGAGAGCTCTGTTGAACAAATGGGTGTTCAAAATCAAGGTTGAATCAGATGGCAGAAGGAGGTTTAAAGCTCGGTTAGTAGTTAAAGGATATTCACAAAGAAAATGCATTGATTATGCTGAGATCTTTTCTCCAGTTGTGAAATTAACTATTATCTGAATTCTGCTGAGTATTGTTGCATCGGAGAATTTGCACCTTGAGCAAATTGATGTAAAAATGGCGTTTTTACATGGAGATCTAGATGAGGAGATTTATATGCAACAACCAGAAGAGTTTGCAGCTCCAAGCAAGGAGCACATGGTGTGTAAGCTCAATAAGAGCTTGTATGGACTGAAACAAGCACCGAGACAATGGTACAAGAAGTTTGACTCCTTCATGTGCAAGAGTGGTTTCCACAGGAGTGAAAAGGATCAGTGTTGCTACCTCAAAGAATACACTAATTCTTATGTGTTTCTACTCCTGTATGTGGATGATATACTAATTGCTGGATCAAGTATGAGAGAGAGAAACCACTTGAAGGCAAGCTTGTCTTCAGTATTTGAGATGAAAGATTTGGGCGCAGCGAAGCAGATTCTTGGGATGAGAATTTCTCTAGATAGATCTGCTGGCACATTAAATCTATCCCAAGAGCAGTACATTGAGAAGGTGTTGTCCAAATTCAAGATGAATGATGCTAAACCCAGGACTACTCCCTTGGCAAATCATATTAAACTGTCAAAGGGGCAATCTCCCAAGACAGTTGAGGAACGTGAGCACATGGCATCAGTTCCGTACGCTTCTGCAGTTGGGAGTTTGATGTATGCTATGGTCTGCACTAGACTTGACATAAAACATGCAGTGGGAGTTGTTAGCAAGTACATGGCAAATCCAGGGAACGAACATCCAATACTTCACTTTGTTATGGCAATGGCAAAGTAGTTTTGCAAGGTTTTGTGGATGCTGATCTGAGTGGAGATGTAGACTCTAGCAATAGCACATCTGGATATATCTACACTATAGATGGAACAGCAGTGAGTTGGATGTCCAAGCTTCAAAAATGCGTTGCTCTTTCATCTACTGAAGCAGAGTACGTGGCAATAGCTGAAGCTGAAAAGGAGATGATATGGATGACAGACTATCTAGAAGAATTAGGTAGGAAGCAGTGCAAGAAGATCTTTTATACAGATAGTCAGAGTGCCATACAGTTGGTGAAAAACCCAGACTATCATTCAAGGACAAAACACATTAGAAGACGATACCACTTCACTCGCAGGTTAGTGGAAGAAGGCGATATGTGTTTGGAGAAGATAGAGGGCGCAAAGAATCCAGCAGACATGTTGACAAAATGTGTTGATGTTGGAAAATTAAGATTATGCAAAGCCTTAATTGGTATGGTGCAGTGATCGTTTGAGAATGAAATTCTTGGTTGACTGGATCATTCTCCAAGTGGGAGAATTGTTAGGTTATGGAGCCTGCTTCTTATTTATAGCTTGGTCAACGGTTATATCCGGTAAAGCTATATTTGGTAAAGTTATATATAGTAAAGCTATATATGGTCAAGCTATATCCGGTAAAGCTATATATGGTAAATAGCTATATATAGTAGATGGCTAAATCTGGTAAAGCTATATATAGTAAACTAAACCATATATATATCTCGGTAGAGCTTTGAAAATATACCTTCTATTCTCTGTACTCTCTCTTGTTGTACATACTTGAAGTTATCAATAAAAAAAATCCTTTTAGCCAGAGTTCTCCTTGCAATTTTCACTATCCCATTCTTTGTGTTCATCTAGATCGAGCATGTGCGTTGTTGTGCGATCCTAACACAAATGACCCCACTATTGTGATCAAGGAATGCAAACACATCCAACTCAGGATCTAGGGACCTATCATTTAAAAACCATCATAGGGGTAGCCTCTAGTCCGAACAAAATTTGGATGTGTAGTACTTTCCTAAACACGACTCACACCTGCGAGTGTGGATCCCCAGGCGGTTTGCACCCACTAGACCTATCATAGTCGAGCTAGCTGTTCGTAGCAACGTTCGGAGGTCAGCAGACCCCTGGGTGTCATACAAGGCATGATCACCATCATCATAGTATACGCGTCTGTACTCATCATCATAAATGGGGAAGTATCCTGATGTGTATGTACATACAAAATGCATGAGATTCCTATAGTTTTCATCTTTAAATCATCTTCATGACACAACCCTATACACCGTTTATATGTTACACAAGCAATATGTAGGTGTTGATCTTCATACATTTATCATCAACTTCAATTAGGGTTGTGTCCTTAGAAGAATAAATTATCGTCATAATGCATCATGACATTCAAAACATGCATGTGATCTTGATATGGAATAACGTCATGTTAATCTATCTCATCATCATACAGTCTTACGTCATCATATTAACATACATCATCATTACTTTGTCGTCATCATCATGTACATCATCATTATGTTTTACCTCATCCTCATTATGATATCATCATCATAACATCATCATGTACATCATCATAACATCCTACATCATTCATATTATAACAACATCATCATGTCATCATCAATTAACATCATCATAACATTATACATCATCATCGTTACGTCATCGTCATTACATCATCATCAATTAGTGTCACCGTAACATCATACATAATCGTAATTATATCATCATCAAATAATATTATCATAATATCACACATCATCATATAACGTCATTATAACATCATACATCATCATATAACATCATCATTGTATCATCATTAAATAACGTTATCATAATATCACACATCATCACATAACGTCATCATATCACACATCAACATATAACATCATCATACATCATCATCATTGTATCATCTTCATTAAATCATCATCAATTAACGTTATCATAACATCATACAACATCATCGTTATGTCATAATCATTACATCATCATTCAAATAATGTCATCATAACATTATAAGTCATCATAAACTATATCGTCATCATCAAATAGCGTTATCATACTATCACACGTCATTATGATAATCAAGCTCAAACACATCACAACATAATAAGCGTAAATGACAAATGCCACTACCACTAGGCACGTATCGTCATACATAAGGCAAGTCTTCCAACCTAGCCGATAGTAAGGCCACTTACACGGTTGGACTTAGCTGGTGTTCTCCCTAAACTCTAGTACATTAGAATTTTGTTTCCTCAAAGTTGCTCCAAGCAACGTTGGGAGTTGTTTCCTATTCGAACATCCATCGTATTTTCGTTAATCACTCACATTTCTAACCTAAATCAACTTGAATTTCGTAATAGGACGTTGTACTGACCTCAATTGCCTTAATTAAGGTCAAAAAATCTCTTTAGGAGGGTAAAAAAAAACCTAGGAAACGATATATTATTTGTATACCGAGCTGCCTAAGCCGAGAAGTCGAGCCGTTTAAGCCGAATCCATTGAGTCACCGAGTCGTCAAGGCCCCATCGGAGTCGAGCCAAGCCGATCACGTGGTGTGAGCCGAAGGATTCGGCGTCTGCACGCACGACACGTTGCATTACGGGTCAAGGCTTGGGATCTCAGGTCGCATCTTTCGAGTACGCGGGTCACGCATTGGGCCTTGCATGCTGACGGGCCGAGGCTTCTGGGTTTTGACCTGGGTCGTCATAGTGGGCCTCGGGGTTATGGGCTGCAAGCGCCTTGGGCTTCTATCAGGATGGTCGAGCAGGTTGGGTCGCGTGTTTGGGCCGAAATGAAATTTGATCGTGGGTTGGCTCTTATGCTGGGTAAACCGACCCCGACCCAAAACCGACCCCATTCGGTCGTCTCCTTCACCCAACTCGCCTGCAACTTTTCTTCAATTCTCTTTCTCTTCCCGAATAATTTTCCGACGATTCTTTCCGTCGTCCTCCGTCGCCGGTGACCTTCGGTTCGCCATTCATCCAATCATTTTAATCAAACAAAAAGGACAAAAAAAAAAAAAAAAAAAAAAGTTTTATTCTCATACAGCCTGAGCCCATAATTTCAAATTACAATTATGACCTTTCAAACGCCAAATTTTGTACACACAAAAAAAGGAACACGTGGCAGAAGATTAATGAGAGACAAGAACCCAGTGTTGACCATCCACTTTGACTTTGAAGCCATTGATTTGGGCAAACAAATTAACTGCCCGTCTTACACCTCGATTATCCGCAGCAGTAAAATAGTCATGGCCGAACAAAACCCCTCCCGGTCTGAGGATCCGGTAAGCCCGGTTTATATCGGACCAGGCCGAGTTAAAGTCGTGACCCGCATCCACTTCAATCAAGTCCCCATAAACCCCCCACTCGCACAAGCTATCAAGAACCGAACCGGTCGAGAACGGCAAGGGGATAACCGAATCGGACGCGTTCATAGCAACCACGTTTTGCATGAACTGGTAGAGTAAAGAAACGTCGCCGTTTATCATCCATAAGTCCTTGAACCGGTCGAGAAAACCGGGCCAGCCGCGAAAATCATCAACGCATAGAATCTGAGTGTCCAGGCCGAGTTGGCGAGTCAAGTTAGCCATGTGAGTCGCCGAGGCTCCCAAAAACGAACCCACCTCGATTATAGTCCGTGGCTTTACTTGTCTCACAAGATTCTCAAAAACGGCACCGGTTGAGCCCCACCCCTTGATCTTCTTCGGGTGGAGAAGCTCTGCCACGTGCGGCGGAGGGAAATTGAGGAATGGGGATTTTCCGTTGAAGACCTTTTGGAGGAGTGCTAAACGGACCTGTGGGTGAGGGAGGGGAGGGGAACAGCGGTTTCTGATTCGGAATTGGTGGATTTCTGTCGGGGTGTCGGTGAGTTGGATGAATTGAGGGGTTGAATAAGAAGGGGTTATAATAGGAGGAGGAGGAGGAGGAGGAGGAGTGGATGGGGAGTATGACGTGGAAGAGGGTGAGGATGATAGGTAACCGAGAGTGTAGGTTAGCAAGAGGATGAGGAAATAAGCGGCGGGCTTGAGGGCAGCGGCGAGGAAGGCGGCGACGGCAGCCTTGCGGTGGTGGGATTTGGGCCTCATATGATTAATTAATTTAGAGAGGGAGATGATGTTCCTCCAATTTTATGATCATTGGTTGAGTGAGATAAGGAGAAGGAAAAGTGGTGTAATGTATATTTAATATATGGCCATACACACAGCTTTCGCAATATTGTATTATTATTGAAATTTAATCTCTAGCCCAAGGTCTTCTTCTTATTTTATTGTTTCTCTCTCTCTCTCTCTCTCTTTCTCTATCTTATGGACTTTATGGACGTTTCATTTTCGATGGTCGCCTTATAATTGTTACTGTTACCGTACGAGAATTTCATGAGAAGCAGATGTTCGTTCCACCTACTTGCAAGATCTGATTTACTCTCTCTGTCTGCTTGTCACTCTGTGGGTGGAAGGGTGTACTAAATGTTAACTTAGTTTCCATTGCCTTTTGCAAACTTCTTTAAAATCAGAAGTAAAACATGTGTCTCTATCCGACACAATAGAGGTTGGGATGACCATGCAATCTCACAACTTGTTCCATGTACAATCTATTATATGTTTCTACTGGTAGGTTAAACATCAGCTAACCTTGCTAGCTATATCACATTTCATCCTTGGTCACTCGTATGATCTTGGTGTATCTTAGTACTACTGGGTGCACTCAAAGAAAAATTTATGAGCTTTAGTCAGAAGGTCTTCATTCTTCTCTTTCTACCTCATTCTGCTTGCAAATCAAGGATAAGCAGGAATCACTGCTCTAAACCTCTATAACCTGCTATCTCAAGTCTGATTGAACCCTAAACTTGACTCAAAATGTCAATGACACCTTTGGCCACTACTTCTATCCCAACTTTGACTATATCCTCCTACAACGTTAGTTGTCTAGTCACTAGTGTAGAAGAATGGGCCGGCTTCCTACTCAGAGTGTCGGCTACAACTTTTGACTATATCTGAATGTCGTAGTCCTTAACTAGTTCCTACTAGCGCCTTTGTCTCATGTTCAACTTTTTCTGAGTGAACAAATACTTCAGGCTTTTGTAGTCTATAAATATCTGAATGCACTCACCATACAGGTAGTACCACCATATCTTTAGAGTAGACACTAATGCTACTAATTCTAAATCGTGTGTCGAGTAATACTTCTTATATTCTTTCAATTGTCTTCAGACATAGGCTATAACTCTGCCATTGTGCATCAACAGACAACCAAGCCCCTTACCCGATGCATCACTGTATACCACAAAGTTTCCTGAACCATTTGGCACAACAAGTACTAGCATTGTTACTAGTCAATGTTTAAGTTCCCTAGAATTCTACTCACAAATGCCATCTCATGAGAACACCGTGTCTTTCTTTGTTAACTTAGTGAGGGGTGGAAGATATTTTAGAGAAGTCTTGGATGAATCTTCTGTAATATTCTACTAAACCCAAGAAACTTCTCACTTCCATTGCCAAAGTAGGTTGATGTCAATCTATGATTGTCTCGACCTTAGCTAGATCTACTGAAATGTCTCTTCCTTACATGACGTGTCCTAACAATGTCACTTCTTGCAACCAGAACTCGCACTTAAAGAACTTTGCATAAAATTGATGAGCTCTCAGCACTGATAGTACTATTCGCAGTTATGACTCATGCTCTTAATCGTTCTTGAAATATGTTAGTATATCATCGATGAAGACTATTACAAATGTGTCCAAGAAGTTCTTAAACACCCTACTTATGAGATCCATGAATGCTGTTGAGGCGTTTGTCAAACTGAATGACATTACAGTAAATTCATAGTGACCATACTGGCTTTTGAAAGTCGTATTGGAAATGTCATTCTCTCTAATCCTCAGTTAATGATACCCTGACCTCAGATCAATTTTGGAGAACACTGAAGCACCTTGTAGCTGATTAAACAAGTCGTCCATATGAGGTACAGGACACTTATTCATAACTGTCACCTTATTCATTTCCCTGTAAGTGATACTCAACAACAAATGTCCCGTCCTTTATCTTGACGAACAACACTTGTGCTCCTCAAGGTGACACACTAGGTCTAATAAAATCTTGATCTAGAAGATCGAGTAGTTGCTCCTTAAGCTCCCTCAGCTCTTCTGTAAGGTGCTTTGGATATAGGAGTTGTCTCCGTCTCCAGCTAAAAATAAAATAGGTTAATATTTTCGTATAAACATCAAAAATAAAATATACCAAATTAATATATATATTAAAAAAAAAAATTAACAAAGTCAACTTACATTATGAACCAACTTTGTGTGTATAACACGAAAGGGAAAGATGTGAATTGGGAGTTTAAAATTCAAATTACAAATAAAGAGTCGTGGAGTCCATAAGAACGTAAAATGACTCATTTATCCTTAATTTGACTTTTTTTTTTAAGAAAAAACAATTTGAGAACCGACATAATTTAGTGTATAAATTATCTTATTTCTTACTTCTCTAAAGGTTGAAGATCTAATCTACGCGCATTTACCTTCGTTAAACCAAAAAAAATTTAATTTATAATAAATATTTACTTAGATAAAATACGGTAGTTAGGTTGATTATAAGTCTTATTCACTGAGTTTTAAAGTATTTAATAAGATTCCTTTAAATTTTTTATTTTATGTCTCTAATCAATTCAATATTTAAAAATCATATGGTTATTAAATAAAAAATTTAAATTTTTATTTAATAGATAACTTAAAAGATTAAATTTTATTTATATAATTATTAAAAAAAAAAAAATCTTTAATTTTGTAAATAATTATTAATTATAAGCAGAGCATTATCCACACAACCATTATTTTTATTTAATTTTGTAAACAATCCAGCCACCATGTGGACTTTGACAATCTTAGCCTTAGAAAACAAAAAATGCAAATAAAAATTTATGCACCCCAACCTTTCTTAAATATTGATTAATTATTGGTGTTTATTATAAACGGATTGATTATCATCGATAAGCACGTGTACCGTTGTTAGCTCGAGTTTTCTTTTTTTTTTTTTTTTTAGGTCAAACGTCGTATTCATGATAATCCAAATTTCAATTTTACCTTCTTCAAAATTTTGAACTTAAAATTATGAATAAGTTGGGAAACACCACTTCCCGTCCGACTTGCATGTGTTAAGCATGTCGCCAGCGTTCATCTTGAGCCACGATCGAACTCTCCATGAGATTTATAGTTGCATTACTTATAGCTTCCTTGTTTTGGCTACTTTTCAATTGTGTTCGTTAGATTGGAAGTAGTCATACGCCATTAAATCTTCTTTGAGGAGGAAGGACGGTGGAGCTTGGATAAGGCGCTCCTTGTGTATGAGGAATCAAAAGGTAGAAGATATCGGACCTCGAATTAAAGTATGTGAGTTTTTCGATGCATTTCTATGACCTACCTTTAGTTTGCTTTTCTAGGAGTATGGCCAAGGTGTTAGGAAATGCAATAGGGAGCTTCGAAAAAGTTGAAGCGAATGAAAATAGTAAAAAAAAAAAAAAAGTTACCCTACAGGATAAACTACTTGTTACTTTACCTTTTCAGGCTAGAACAGTAAACTATTCACACCCACTCTCGAGTTAGAACAGTAGAAGGTTATGGCTCCCCACTAGGCACAATCGGAGATAACCTAGTAGTATACTCTCTACGACTCCGAAAATCTCTTGAATGATAACTAAACTGTGTACCAAGTAGTTGACCCTAACCCCTCTTGACTAGTTCACAATTAGGAGTTATACCGTAATCATCTCTACGAGATACATGGTCAACCCAAAGTTGTTTGACACTTCGTTAGTAGAAAACGATATCAAACGTTGTATTTTGGTTTAAAATGTGCTCTCAACAACCTTCTTAAGGACTTCGCCATATTGAAATCTCACCATCAAAATCCATAAGATCGAGAAAAACGTTAATATGCTCGGCCCAGAAAGGACTATAATTCCATGAACTTGAAAGGCTCACACTACCGTTATCTTCAAAATTTATAAGAAATTCGATCCCATATAGCATAACCACTCTTGAGAGACAAAACAAAACACATCGCTCCCGTGCGCAACTTTAATGTATGTATTAATCTACTAGATGTTGAATGTTGTGTAAATGGATATTAGGTGGTAAACTAAAATCGCATAGTGTTGGATGAAAGTGTCCCACATTGGTTAATTTAGGGAATGATAATGGATTTATAATCAAATAATTTGAGACCTCTTGGGAAGCCTAAAGCAAAGCCTGGAGAGCTTGTGTTCAGACTGGAAAAGAGCGGACAATATATGACAGTTGAATATTTAGGAAAAAATAATTAAAAAAAAAAAATCTAAAAAGTCCCGAAGGTTTGTTACTCCGGTGGCAGAGAATGAGAAAACTATTTTAGGAACCTATCCTGTGTTATGAAAAATAAGCTTTCTCTACGAAGGGGTTCAATTTCATAGAACGAAGAAACCTTCCCAACACAACCTCCATTTTCTTTTCATTCGAAATCCCTGCTTTTGTTCTTCTTTCTTGAAGGATCATAAACTAAAATATCAGTTTCTTCTGGGATCATTATTCGATTCAAAATGAGTCCGCACCCGTTGCAGAAGACGATGTCCCGCGCGAGATCCAGTCGAATTGTACTGCCTCCGGTTCAAGAGGTAATTATTGAATGTTCGGGATCCTTTTCCTTCTTCTTGTTCACTTCTATGTTGTTTAAGAACGAATTCGAGCCTTCCATGGGAAATTAGAGTGTTGGTTAGAATTTTAAGACCAATTTCAGTTTTAGCGTTTCGTTTAGTTACTATTTCTTATGATTTGTTTTCACTCAAATTCAGAAATTACATAACGTTTTGTTTTCGAAATTATTATCAATTTCTGACCGGAAGAGAAGAAAAGTGATGCACGAATCATTGAGGATGTCGTGTTCGGAATCAAAAGAATGAAAGTTTCATTGATTATGTGAGTTGAATTTTGTAATGTATTCCGGCATTATTGAAAAAAAAAAAAAAAAACGCAATTACTGATGTAAGAGACCACTCTTTTAGTTCATTAAACAGAAACCTTGTCCTCCATGTCTATTTTTTCTTTTTCTTTTTCCACCCTGAGTCGAGGAAATATTTTAGACTGCATTAACTTCTTTGGAACTGTTATTACAGCATATTATGAAAATAGATGACGTTATCGACGACGGTGACTACTACGGGGCTCAACAAATGTATAAATCTGTCAGTTCAAGGTACAGTATACCATCTTCATATGGTTTTGATCGATTTAAAAAAAATTCCTTTCAAATTAGTATGCAAAATGGACACACGGTATGTGACTCTGATTTGTAGAATAGTAATGCTGATTAGTAGATAACAATACTACCATTACGTCTGCTGTACTGCTTCTAGTTAATCTGGATTCAGCCTTACTGGCAATTACTATCTATCACAAATGCTAATAGACTTGAGCCTTTTCGAATATTGTTAAAACTGACCTTCACTCAATTGATAATGCAAAAATGGGGGTTTGGACAATCAAACTGCACGTGCATGAACATCTGCTTGTCTCGTTACAGATACGTGGCTGCAGAAAAGTACTCTGAAGCCTTGGAAATTCTTCTGTCAGGGGCTTGCTCCCAGTTGAAACATGAGCAGGTCAAAGCTAGTTGCATCTTTTCTGCGTATGTAATTGCTGGATTGGATGTTCTTTTTGCATTTGTAGAACAATGTTTCATTATTTTAACACTCTTAATGACCCAATTGCTTAGGCCTTGAAATTTCAACTTCATTTCGTTGCCCATGTTTGAAGTCCTCTTCTCTAGAGAACAGGAGAAACTCAAAACTGTAGTATGGTACTTCTGTGACGTTTAATTGTGTTTGAAATATTATTCATGAATATAGAAATGAGACACAACATAGCAATAATGATATGACATATCCCAGAAAATAAGACATCACGCACAACAAAATAATATTAATCAGAAACCAAATTTCATCGATAATATGAAATTGAAAGGGGAGATAAAACAAAGCAACAAAGGTGTTACAGGAAAACAATAGCAGAAGGGGAGTAATTGCAAAAAAAAAAAAAAAAAAAAAAAAAAAAAAAAAAAAAAAAAAAAAAGAAAAAACAAAGAAGAAGAAGAAGAAGAAGAAACTCCAGCTCTAGGGAGTTACAAAACTAAGGCTTCCATCCTTAGGATCCTTGTTTTTCCATGCAGTCATTCTAATAAAAACTTTGAATATAGGCTCCCTCAAAAGTTTATAAAATGAAATCAAATGTCTAACAAAAACAAGTTTCTCAAAAGGAAAGTAGTCATGTCTTACAGATTGCTCACATCACCTCTATCCTTGTCAAATACAGCACCATCAGTTTGATGATATTGTCTGAAAAACTATAACCTTATACTTTAGTTTATCCTTAGATAGTCTCCAATTTATTACTAGTAGTCCATTTTCATCTTGAATCGTCTTGGGATGCTTGTTCTTAAAGCTTCAATTCTTTGGGTGGGGTTTCTTTTGGTTTTTTTTTTCCCTTCTTCTGTGGGTTCCCTCTCCAAAGCCCTCTTTGTTTTCTTCCTTGTGGAAGGTCAGAGTTCTGAGGACGGTTAGATTCTTTGTCTAGTACATTTTGCATTGGAGGATTAAGACTATTGAATATTCAGAGTTTTTTTCCCCATGTTGTTGGATCTGTAGTGGTGTTTTGTGTAAGTGTGCTTTAAGAGTTCGGATAGTATTCTGGAGTTTCTATTTATCTACCTTGATTTGGGGCACTTTCTTTTGTTTTTTTTTTTTTTTTTTTGAGGACTTTTGGTATCTCAGCGAACGATTGTTTCACACTAGATTATTATAAGTTCAATGCCTACAAACTATACTCCAATTAACTAGAGTCTTCCTTCCCTCCTTTGAAGGCCCTTTCCATGAGTCGTATGCATTTTTCATGGTTCTTGTTAACTTCCCTAGGCCATTTGAATACACAAATATAGTAGTGAGGGACTCATGATAATACCGTGTTTCTGAGGCTCAACCTCCTGCCTTTGGAGAAAACAAGATTACTTCATTTGGCGAGTTTGAAGTAAGCATTCTCTTCAACTGGTTTCCAGAATTGTTTCTAGTGAATGAGTTTATGGATTAATAGGTTAGCAATTAAAAAATGAAGGGTCTATTAATGTTTTGTTTGTGATTGCCTTTCTAGTCTCTTTTGAGGCCATTAATGGGGTGTTCTTTTGATCCTTTTTTACTTCGCTTGGAGATTTATCTCCTTGGCCTTTAGATTGTGTTTGTTCTGTTACTTTTGATGCTGTATAAATGAAATATACAATATACATAGTTCCATCAGTTCCAAACAATTATTAATACACATTAACAAAAAAGTACAATTATTTAGTCACTTTTGGTCAAAAACCGAGGATAAGAGAAACCATTTTTATTTGTGACTATATGACGATTCAAGAAAAAAGAAAAAAGAAAAGAAAAAATCCAAAAAAAATAATAACAATTTAATCAAAGTTCTATTTTGATAAATCCCAAAAAGTGTGCCAGGCGTGGATTGCATATAGGTTCAGGTGAGACACCACCTAATGCTTAAAGCAACTTTTTTGTTTGGATCTCGGGTTACAAATAAAAATTTAAAAGAACTCATCTTTAACCCATCTCACTCTTGCCTTTTGCCTCCAACTATTTCTTTCCTAACAATCTTTGTGAACCCAACTTCAAGAATACTCTCTCCTCCCTATGTTTTTTTTTTTTTTTTTTTTTTCTTTTTTCATTCATTCTAAGATCACGATATTAGTCAACAGGTCCTTGGAGAAGCATATCATGGGGTTCTAATGCAAGAAGTTGATGGCAGATTAGGCATAGAGAACCTAAGGGTTCATAATAAGGTCTTCTTGGCTAAGTGGCTGTGACGCTTTCCTTGCGCGCTTGACTCCGTGTGGCACAGGATTATTGTGAGCGAGTATGGTTATCATCCTCATGACTAGTTCTCAAACAAGGCTTTCAAAGGCATTTCCAAGAACCATGGAAGACACTTTTAGATAGTTTTCCTTGCGCAGGATTATTGTGAGCAAGTATGGTTATCATCTTCATGAGTGGTCCTCAAACAAGGCTTTCAAAGGCATTTCCAAGAACCTTGGAAGGCACTGTTGGATAGTTTTCCTTGTTTTTCTTCTTTTATCCTTAGTGTGTTGGTGATTGGAGGGCTACTTATTTTTGTGTGGATAAAGTGGTTGGGGGATAGACCCCTAGACTCCGTTTCCGTTTTCCCTCGGTTGTACCTGTTAGGAACCACGAACCTCCACAATGGTATGATATTGTCAACTTTGAGCATAAGCTCTCACGGCTTTGTTTTTGGTTTCCTCAAGAGGTCTTATACCAATGAAGATGTATTCAAATACTTATAAACTCACGATCATCTCCTTGGCTTCGTTTTCATTTTTCCTCAGTTGTACCTGTTAGGAATCACGAACCTCCACAATGGTATGATATTATCCACTTTGAGTATAAACTCTCCTGCTTTGTTTTTGGTTTCCCCAAAAACTCACATACCAATGAAGATGTATTCCTTACTTATAAACCTATGATCATCCCCTTAGTTAGCCAATGTGGGACTCCCTCCCAACAATTCTTAGCAGTACCAAACATCTTCTATGAGAAATTGTTTTGTGGGACTTCTCTCATCTTGAGAACACTCTTGATCTTGGGTTTGCTACGGATATCATTAGCATCCTCACTTTGGTTGAGGATGCTTCATTTTAGGTGGGGAGAGGGATTCTTTGGAAGGGGTCTTTTGCCTGGTGTGGAAGGTTAGAATCTCAAGAAGGTGAAGTGTTCTACTTGGTAGATCCTACACAAAAGGATTAACGCGCCGGATAGTATTTTGAGGTTTTCACCTGGGATGATGGGTCCGCACAATTGTATCCTTTGTAGAGTCGCGACTGAGGACTTAGATTCCTTTGGAGAGTTTTTATTGAAGATTTGTAAAGGAGACTTGGAAAATGTAGTAAAGGAGCATTTTTGCTTTCCTCGAGGGCTAAGTTTCTATGCAATTCTATATAGTTTAGATTGCATGTTTGGAATCATTAAAGCTTGACATGATCGACCTTGCTTGTGGAGTGATTCGAATCTCAATCAAGTGTTCTTGCCTTGAGATATTTGATCAACAAGGTAATTCAAATTTTACTTTCTCTTGGAGTGATTCCTTATCATTAGGGCTAAGTTTCCTTACCTTTTCCTTTAGCCAATGGCTAAGTTTCTTTGCAATTCTATATAGTTTAGGTTGCATGTTTAGAATTGTTCGAGCTAGACATGATCAATTTTGCTTGTGGAGTGATTCGAATCTCAAACAAGTGTTCTTGCCTTGAGATATTCGATCAAAAAGGTAATCCGAATCTTACTTCCCTAGTAGCGATTCCTTATCATTTGGTATCAAAGCTTTTCCTTGGGTTGATTCCTTATCATCTTGGCACAATTTTTTTTGCCTAGAAAGACCTCTTTCCATCTCCTAGTTCATTCTCTTTGTGTGTTGTTGTTTTGGTTGTGTTTCTGAGATCTGACATCTTGGTTCACTTATGTTGCTTCTCTTGATTTTTCTTTGTTTCGTTTATTTATTTTTGGGGTTTTATAAACTTGTTTATTAGAATGTCTATAGATTGATCAATTTATTATCATTTTTTTTCACTTGATGGATCCTATGCTTCTGCCACTGTCTCGATGCCCCCCTCCCCCCCAACAAAAAATAATAAGAATAACGATAAAAGTCTACTTTTCATGGGAATTTTGTGCTTTCTAGTTGAAAAATTGATGTGTTTGTTCTATTAATACTAATGCTTTTAGGGTTTGTGTGGAAACGAAACAATGCTTTTTGAAGTTCACAATTTTTATCAACCTAGTTTTAAATGGCTAACAGTTACTACTTTTCAGGTTACATGTGGAGCAGAGCTTGCTGTGTTATTCGTGGAGACGCTTGTTAAAGGGAAAGTTCCTTGTGATGATAATACACTTGGTGAGTCCCTTTGACGTGCTTGGCTGTATTTCTTTTATAAGAGATATTGAGGGTGTTATTGGGATGGATATGAGGAGTTGCATAATTGTAATTACATAGGAAGTTCTCAACAAAAAAGTTATGTACAAAAATTACCGTTGGTTAGACTGTATCGTTAAATAGAGTGGGTTGTATGTTTGAAAGTTAACCGAATTTGGGATGACCCATTGTGAAACTTAGGAGGGAGATAGCTCTCTGAAAGGATATTGAATTTTAATTTCTCTTATTGCAATAACCTTTCAGCGTTGTTCTCTTATGATCTGAATTCCATCGTTTTCCCATTGCAGTTTTAGTTGCTTGTTATTCAGTATTTGCATTCCAATTTTCAATTTTTAATTTGAGATTCAGTTGTTTTCAGATTCAGTCTTTTGAGAGGTTTTCTTTATATAGATTATTTGCCTATTTTGGGTTGCTTTTATTTCCTTTGTCCTCTACTGTTTTTGTTTCTCACTTGCAGAATTTGTATCTTTCAATCATTAGTCTCTCTTACCATCTTATTAATGGAAAATTTTGTTTCTTGTTAAAAACAAAAGTTTCTTTTTGATAACTTCGTCATTTGTTTCTTCAACTCTTTCTTAGGCAAGTCTATTTGAGGATTAAATTGATAACCCAATATGGAAGATATATATATATATATATATATATATATATATATATATATACACACACTACCTTTAGTTGTCCACTGTTGCTTATGAAGTTGTAATGCTCATCTTTTCACAATTATGACAAACATTATGTTAGGTCGTGTCAGGAAAATTTACGAGAATTTCCCTCAGATTCCTTTGCCTCAACAATTGGGGGAAGATGATGATGTGCAACAGCTTTCTGAAGCACTTGGTGCCGCTAAAACTCGTGTAGAAGGATGTTCTTCCTTTTTGAAAGCAGCTTTAAAGTGAGTCATTGTTCATTTTTCTTCCCAGTAATTAGCCATATCTACATTGGGAATATGCAAAATAAAAAAGAAAAATGAGTATCTTATTTTAAAACTGCGACTGTTTGAACTATATCATACATTCATAGTGATTAAGTTAGATTTTGCTGTCTCATTCAATCAGTTATGAATAATCCTTGTGTACTAAAAAGGAGAACATGCTTTCTACAAATCCTTAAATATATCAGGTGGTCTATGGAGTTTGGATCGCATAGGAGTGGATCTCCGGAAATTCATATCATGCTTGCTACATATGTATATTCTGAGTCACCAGAAGTGGTAGGTTTGACCAGAGTATCACTCTTTTATCTACTTGTTCTTTGTTTTATAAGAATTTTTGTGCTCTATGAGTATGACGAGTACATTTAAATGCAAATGCAGGCTTAATGTTACTTCAGTCTCTTTAGGGATAGAATAGTTTGTTACTTCAGTGTCTAATTTCTATCATGTCAAAAAATTTAGAATTGTCGTATCTGACTTGTTAATAGAAACAAGATGTAGCATTTCGAGAATGATTGTTATTTGATTTTTTAGCTAGGCTCCAAGACCATTTTGATAATTTTCTTTGTAGCCTAGCATGACAAATTTTTCTTTGAGTATGTAATTTGGCAATGAGAAGTTGTACTGCTGCTGTAAGAATTTGCTGCCATTTCAACCACTCAATATGATGTTGAAACGTGATCTAGGAACATGAGTGATGAAACTGTTGTTGCTTGTCCACCTTTACTGGTTTAATAGTATCTTCCAGTATTCTACTTGTTGCAGGACATGACCAGAGTATCATATCATTTTGTTCGAGGAAATAATCCCGAGATGTTTGCTTCTATATTAGTGAATTTTGTGGGCAAGGTTATCAAATCTTTCTTTATCACTCATTTTTCAAGGATCAGTATACAATTTTCATTAAGTCATATTTATTGTCGTGGTTGAAGTAAGGTTTTAGTCATGTGTTATGCTAATTGCTCCCTAAATAATTATGTTCCTAAAGCGTATTTCTTTTTCTTTACATAACTTGTTGCCCGTACACCTTTTACACCTTTTAATAGTCATTCAGTTGAAGTACTTGTACAGCCATTAATCTATATTTTCCAAAGATAGTTTAGTGTAATTTCTTATTTACTAATGACATGAAAGAATTCAAGGTTGATGAAGACCAAAATGTTGAGGTCGATTTAATGGAAATTTTGATGGAAGCATTGATAAAATATCAACGTTATTTTCGTAAAAAATAATAAAAATTACTCGTAACAATATGTTTAAATTAATAAGTAATTAATATTTATATTCATCTTACCAAAATTTTGTTAATATTTGCCACAACTTGGAGCATAACTCATTTAGTTGATGCATATATCTTCAATAAAAAAGTTAGTGGTTCGAAACCTCACTCTTACATGTTGAACTAAAAAAATATATTTTGTTAATATGTATTTTTTTATTTTGTCAATTGTACTGTAGAATGGAAATATTGACATTATCATATATTTAAACCTCGATTATAAGTAGTGGGAGTACATGTTTTTGGTGTTCTCTATTTTCCGGAGTAAAAATGATCAAAATTATTTGTTTTGTCTTGTGAGCTCTAGTACTTTGCCTAGGTGATCATTTTGTTATCTGTTTTGTTGTTCTATTTCGTGTAATTAACTGAGCCAGTGCATTTTTCCAACACTGCAGTGTTATCCAGGTGAAGATGATATGGCTATTGCACGGGCTGTTTTGATGTAAGATTATCAAAAGTCGTTTATACTTAAGACCACTTGAAAATTCTCGAATCATGGAAATTCTGAAGGGTTCAAGAATATGGGAGAAATCACGAATTAAAAATATGGACAAATATTTACACAGCAAATCTATTGAAAATTATGGAAATGTTATCATATGGATGTAGTGTATAGGGTGAAGAACTTGTGTCCCAAGGGCTACATTATTATTTTTACAAGTTCAATGGCATTAAAATGGAAAATAATTTAAATTGTGGCTATAAATTATGACACTTGAACTACTGTTTCATAAAGCATGTATATAGTATGGACCTAGCAATGCAACAATGGAACATTGTTAAGAAGCCTCTGAGTGATGGTCCTTTTGCACATGTATTTTTTTCACTCCATTGGACGCTTAGAATTATATATCTGGAGGTGTTTGTTTGGTGAGGAATAGGCACTTGGATAGATACTTGAAGGTAGTTCAGGATGTTACTTATCTTTTTGCTTTCATATTGAAAGATTATAGAGGTTTTTTCTCTTCTTGAAAATGATAGTTTGCAATTGGTCTTTTACATGAGCTGCCATGAGTTGGTCTGGTGGTCAATAGGATTTTGTTAATAAAACAAGGCTTAGAGGAAATTAGGTTGAAGCCATGGTGGCCATGTAGAATTTCTCACTTATTTATTTATTATTATTGCTCTTTTTTTTTTTAATTTTTATTTATTTATATATATATATATATATATATAAGAAACAACTTTTCATTGATATATGAAAAGGAAGGAAAGCATTCAAGGTCACAAATTCCCAGTGGGATCGAAGAAAAAACAATACAAGAAGAAATAAGCCTAAAAAATACAAGAGAATAAAACAATGAAAAGTAACTAGCGATTGAAATAAAAATACAGCCAAAAATTTGCAATTAAGTGCTGCCACTTCAGCTGTAAGTGCAGAAACTTTTTCTGGAGGAAAGTAGAACAAAGACACTAGGGCTTGAAATTCAAGAAATTAAAAAAAGCAGCTTGAGAAAATGAAGCCAAGAATGTGTGACCATGAAAGACACATGGTCAAATGAGTTTTTTTCTTGAATAAAGTTTGAACATTTGGCAACAAAATGGTCTTTAATAACCTTGACTGTTGAGAAAATCCCATGATTAAAGTTTCTCATGCTAGAACGGTCTAATGTTGAATATCGCCATAACGGAGGGGAAAATTTCTAATAACAAATATTCCCCTCTACTTTATCAAATAAGGAGACCAATTGTTTGGGAGAAATTTCTTAGTGAACCACCAAAGTATTGCCCTATAGCTTCGAAAAAAAGAACCTTTCCAGTAGCAAAGGTACATTATGAAATCCGTCCTCTGTAGCTATTGTTGAATGGATGCTCAATTTTCAAATTAAGATTACCAATAAGCATCCACTTATCATCAAAACTTATTCTCAATAAACCATCATCAATCTTTACCAAAACCTTGTCATCTATGAATGGATTTAATAAAATTCTGGACTGGAAATAATATTCTGAGGTGATTTGCACCTCTTTCCTGACCAGGCATCCTAGAAATCGCCCAGAGGGAATTGAGATTCATATCCACTATTTCCTTCTCTTTCCTTGCCTAAAAGGAAGAAATTACAGGGGGCACTGCTTTCAAAAAGTCCAGACTTTGAATGTGGCATGGATTCTGTTTAGTCGCATTTGCTTGACTTCTGGAGGATAACTTACTTTTCACCGATTCTTCCTGTAACGTTGCTGCTTTCTTAGATTGATGAGAAAATTCACACTAAAAACTTCATCTCCAAGAGTTTTAAGATAAAATCTCTTACCATTTTCCAAAATACAAGCCATCCTTTCGTGTCAAAACCAGTAGGAATATGTACAAGCTTTCTTCCCCTCGAGGAAGGCTAAACAGTACATTCAAAGTGACAACCATTGAATGAACAAAATCTAGACAGCCAGATGGTCCCAAAAATGAGTAAGCTGGCATAAGAGGAAGGTTGAAAGGATAATCTTCTTGTTGTTTGTTCACATTTTCCATGAAAAACTCAACATTTTCACACCAATGTGGAAATCAATATTACGTTTGCAATAACTCATTATTGCCATTGAACCAAAAAAAATGCAAATCAATCGACTTTGAATAATGAAATCTTGATAAGAAAAGTCCTTGAGAATATCAGACTAGGAGAGCTGACGGGTGGAAGGTTGAACTGAGAAAATGCAGGCAACAGTAAGAGGGTAGGCGTGGTTGTGGTCAACGGTGAGGTGGTATGGGGCGGAGGAGGAAGAGGGGTTGCGATAAAAGAGAAGAAGAATAGGAAGTAAAAAAGAAGAAAAATGGACAAATGGACAAAGGCAGTGAATTTTATGAAATCTTCGGGGAGTGGGTGAGGAAGAATGGACAGAAACAACGCCAGAGGCTTGAATTGGGTGAAGAGGGTTGAGGTTGGGGGTTAGGGAGGGGGAGTGATTATGGTTTAGGAAAAGGTGTGGAGGCGGCCTGAATAGGGTTTAAGAAAAGGATCAGAGGCAATGCAAGAACGGATGGGGAAGGTGCGACGGTCGGAGGCGATTCTAGTGCTATGAGGTATAGCGGTTTTCTTGAGCAAGCTAGATTTATGCCTGTGTAGTCACTTAGGATTTAATATCTTACGAGTTACCTTGACAGCCAAATGCAATAAGGTCAAATGATTGTATTGTGATAATATTTGAGGTGCACGAAAGTTGCTCAGACACTCATGGGTATTAGGAGAAAAATCCTTTACATGACAATGCAAGGCTATTCTTGTGGGCTCAAGGATAATTCTCAATCTCATCCTGAATTCGAAAAATTAGAGATTTGGGTGGAGATCAAAAGTAAAATATTCTTGTAGGATCAGGATTTTGGAGGGACATCATCTTAATTGAGCATGTCATTTGAAGTCATTTTACGTCTTTGAGCTTTTGCGTTGACTGCAATGTTTGTGCTTTGTTCTTTTCCCAATGGGCCTTCTCATTTGATCCTCCTAACCTCTGAACACTGTGTCCCTCGTGCTTGGAACTTTGAAAGTTTTCCTACAAAGATTAAATGGAAGTCCTTCATGTTGATAGACAAAAATCATAGAGGAATCGGAGTAAGAATTGTTGAGTTCAATAAAGTTAACATTTACATCATCTCCATCCATTGGAATTGTGATAAACTGGCTTTGTGAAACCTTCCAGCTACTTTTCTCTACTCCTCTCAACCAAGAATTGTTCAAGAAGCGAAAAAACATTTTTTTTTTCTAGGATAACAAGGGAGTAACTTTTGTCAAGTTGTCAAGCATGAAAACTGCATAGGCTTGTTATCTCTGTTTAAGAGAATAATATTGATTTGCCTTCTTTCTACAAGCTGCTTGTACCATGACTAGCTCAAAATTAGGGGTTGTTTGTCGTTTAGAGGCGAATTTACAATAATTGTCTTAAAATTAAAGAATCTTTGACAAAGTTCCTTAGCTTCCTAGTACACCCTTAACCCTTCACCCTTACAAGGCCATTTAAAATATGAAAATAGAGACCAGCTTGCATGTTCGCAAAAAGGTTGGAGATCGAGTTGATGTATTTGATCTTCTTTTTGAATTTTGAAATGTGAGCAACCACTTTTAACCAGTTGACATGCCTCCTTATTGAAATTGGATAACAGTTAGGAAAATCCATATTTTTCTGTGGAACTTGGAGACTTCCAACATTATTCCGTCCTCTATAAGCAGCAGACATACCATCTTGGAGATATGTATGTGAGGTCAGGTGCTAGAACTTCAATTGAAAATTCTCAATAGGAGTCCAATCTGTTTGCTTGCAAGGGTTCGTGGATACCTGTCGATCATAAACATGGAATGAGGCCTTAGCAAGTGGGAAGGCAAGTAGGAAATCTTGAATGCTTGGCCATGCCATTGCCTTGTTTCTGCCTTTGGATTATAACCACCATTTCATTTCAAACTTTCTGGGTAAGATGGGGCTGCGGGTACTGGAGGTTTATTCTTTTCCTGGAACCTCTCTTTGTGAGAGGTTGATTGGTTCCAATTCTGTCGGTGTGCTGCTCCTGGATAATCTAAAATAAGAGAGAAGAAAGAGAACCAACTTTGTTTATTGTCTTCTGATGAGATGAGTACGCCAGCCTCCATTATGTAATAGTTTGCTGATCTCAAAAAAAAAAAAAAAAAAAAAGAAAAAAAAAAAAAAAGAAAGAAAAGAAAAAACCCATAGATGTTTGTAAATTTTTCCAGCCAAGGGATGTAATCATCTCAACAGATTTCACAGAAAAATTCTTTGTGAGAGCAGGGGTCTTTTGTAAGGGTGCTGAAAGATGAAGCAAGCCATTGGAAGGAGTTCCATGTAAGGGCAAGGGAATGGGAGGAGTTTCTGACTCGCGCTGTGATTTTTGCTCTGCTTTCTCATGAGAGTTCAAAAGCAATGGTGAAGGATTTACAATCAATAGGAATGGGTGGAGTAGTTCCAAGGCCATTGTAAAGTGGCGACAGCCAGTCACTGGAAATGGTGGTCAGAAGTTGAGGCGATGTAAAGGTGGTTAAGCATGGGAGAAGGGAGAGGAGAGAGCATAGCGATATTTGGTTTGAGTGTGTGGACAACTTTTGAATGATAATTTATCACTATATTCATTGATATACTTGATTGAAATTCAGATATTGATGTTGAAATCAATATTTAAACTGTTAGTTAGGACGGATACATTTAATGATATAGCTATCTTATTAGTTTTAATGGTCTTCAACTTCAGTCAAAGATAGAGTTTATATTTTCCCGAACTATTATGGGATAGAAGATGGGATCCAAAACATAGTAAAAGGCTATGAAAGGAAGCTTTTTTTAAGGACTTGAAATTTTTGTACATTCAATGTGAGAGTGCAGAGTTGTGTGGATATACTAGCTCCATCTCTGTCAATGCATCTATATGGAATTTATTTCAAATTTATATGGTTATAAAACGAGTGAAATGCATTTGTTTTTATGTAGGTACTTGTCTCTTGGTAATCTAAGGGATGCTAATCGTTTAATTGATGAGTTAAAGAAGCACGAAGAACGTGAGGAACTTGAGTTCCCTGATTCAGAATTGATTGAGTTTATCATATATCTTTTGCTGACGTAAGTCCATTTACTTCGTTTTGAATAAACTAGCCAACAATATATCTACTTCAGCAGATGTAAAGCATCGAGTGCGAACCATGATGGTAATAAAATCAATTTAGTGAGAAAAGATTAGTTCTTTCTTTGTTTCTTTCTTTTTTTGGTCATTGTCTTAGAACCGTCAAGTAGTGTTACATTTAGTCTTGCTTGCTGGTTAAATTTTTAGTGTGACTTCTTCTGGATTCTTTCTATGAGGGGTTATGCTTTATGAGCGAACTTAAAATATGGCTTTGCAGGTTGCAAAGAGATGCTTTGCCTCTTTTCAACATGCTGAGGGCGAATTACAAGCCAAGTATTGAGAGAGAACCTGCCCTAAATGAGGTGCAACTCCTGCATTTGTTTGAGATGAAGTTGTGGAAAGTTGGTTGGTTTTAAATAATCGGATTCTAACTTTAGCATTTTGCTTCAGTTTCTTGATGAAATTGCAGAGAAGTTCTATGGAGTACGGCGCAGAAATCCCTTACAAGGGATCTTCGGAGATTTCTTGAAGGTGATTTTTAGTGCCTCATAAACTTTGTTCCACTAGATGCTCGACTTTGGTATATTGACACATTTAATTTATCTACATCAAAATTGAACTATAGTGAGATTTGAACCTTAAAGTGTCTGTATCAATGAAAAGATTATTTGTTTTATTTACGAAAAGGAAAAGAATCTGACCATATAGATTGTGCAGATGATAGGCTGATTGATGAACGGCGGATAGTGAGGTGGTACCAGTCAGCTTCCTGCTACTGTTGTTGACTTGGGCAGTTTATTGGAGAAGCACATGTTTTGGACTTGTATCTAAGTACACTTATTGCTACGTAAGTGACCTTTTTTTTCCCTTAAAACATTACAGATATATATCTCTCGTGGAGCAGGTAATTTGGTTGGACTGGATTTTGGGAGTAATTTCTTACAGCTTGAGTTTATTTCTAGAAACAACATTTTGGACTATATTCATATTATATACTAATAAACGTGAGAATTTTGGTAATCTTTATATATTTTCAGTGTACCCTTGCTCGTAATTACAATTGGGTCAAAAGTTCATTTTATCCTTAGAGTCCCTCTTGAGCGAGTGAGTGAGATTCTGTTGTTTAAGTCTCAAAATCAACGCATAAGGGAATTTACTCATTTACGTTCTCTATATCGTAAAGATTAAATTTCATCTTGTGAAACCATGTTTCCATCTCCCAATTTGGTAAAGTTTCCAAAATAGTACGCATACTAAATCGGCTACAAAAATCACTCTCACCCATGCAAATCAAAGAACAGACTCTTGTAGGCAAAAATTCATAACTCACTCAAGCTTAAGATCGAGTCACATATGATAATTCTGTGAAATATTAATCTTTTCAATTATCATATTTTTAAAGAGAGATTAAATAATATGTGGTTAGTCTGATACAATTTGCCTCAAATCATTTGTAACAATTACAAAGTTAGTCGTATCAATGAAACACTTTAGGTTATTACTTAAATATGATCCTTCTCTATGTCAATCACGTACATAAGATTACACTAATAACCTCATAATTTTTCAACCATGGATAATGATAAGATAAGGAATCAATACAAGGGGAATAAGATTCGGATTACCTTGTTGATCGAATATCTCAAGGCAAGAACACTTGTTTGAGATTCGAATCACTCCACAAGTAAGATCGATCATGTCTAGTTTGAATGATTCTTGTTGATCAAATATCTCAACGCAAGAACACTTGTTTGAGATTCGAATCACTCCACAAACAAGATTGATCATGTCGAGCTTGAATGATTCTACATGCAACCTAAACTACATAGAATTGCAAAGAAACTTACAAATACAACATACATGGCTTTATATAACCTCAAAATGAAACTATTAAAGGCATTCCAAGAGTTGTAACATTCATACTTAATGACCATAATTAACCATTATGTAATTGTAACCTAAAGTAAATAAAAACTCTTTAACTACATTAATGAAATACAATAACTCTAAATTGTAATCCACCCAAAATTTATAACAATCAAACTTCATTAATTGAAACATCTTTTGATAATTTTGTCAACCTTTTCTTCACATTTGAAGTATATTGTATGATTGATGTCTTTTGGTTCATATCAGATAATATTAAATGGTAAATAAAATAATCAAAATTATTATTAAAAAAATTAAATAAACAATTAGGAGGCCTTAGACATAAACTCCAACCACCCTCACAAGCACGAGTTCATAAACTCAGATCAAGTCAAATATGATCCTCCAATAAAATATTAATTAATGAATTTATAAATAAAGATTAAATATTTCGTAATCCAATCTTATACAAATTCATTGTATAGGATACCCACACTAACATGTTTCCGATTTGGATTAAATCATTTGTAACAATTACAAAATGAGTCGTATTAATACTTTTACCCGGATAATGCACCAAACTTTATCTATATATCATAAACCCTTTAGGATATTATTTGAACAAAATTCTTCTGCATGTCAACCACATACCTTTCAAAATTATACTAATAATCTTAGATTTTTCATACGATAATATTAAATTGCAAATAAAATAATCAAAATTTTATTAAAACTTAAATTATCAATCTGAAGTTTTTGAGCATAAATCCCAACAACTTACAAAACTTAGGAACATTTGGAATTATATTAACACACGGACTAGTGGCCCTATTATTAATTTGTCATGATATTTGTTTGAATTATGTGATGCATACTTCCATATTTGTTTGATTAGGATTAATATGTTGATAATGACTACATATAAGTTTTTCGAGATCATGATATAACATGTTAAATAAGCACGATTGAAATAACAATATCTATGTAGTTTTTTAAGAAATTGAAGTCATGATAATTATGGAAATATTAACGTGCATTATCTCATTCAACCACGACATTAAATGCGAGACTTAATACATGTTGTATGCCTATATGATCATGAATTACTTCTCCAACATGTTATATATAGCGTACACCCCAAAATTATTCACATTTCTTTATTTTTCATCGATTTTTGACAAGCGTGAGTATGCGCTAGCTCATAATCAAGCCTAGGGGTTTCGTTAACGATCACACCTAGTAAGCGCATGTACATGTATGTGATATGTGTGTAGAAAAATACTATCTTATCTATAAAAGAAAGTAAAACCCAAGAAATAGTTATAAATTTTTAGGTTATTAGTCAAGATTCATATGGTAGTATGGTAGTGGATGCATTTTCATCCATAGCATTGTTTGTAGTTATTTTGACCCAATCTATAAACTTTGCGCTTTAATGTCTGTTGGGTATTTCAAAAATCTTTTTTCGAAGTCCCGTAGAGATGAAGATGCATCATGAGTTGACTTATAGTGTGACTTGTCAGATACATTGGGTCATGACATTCACATAGTAACGATCATATGTTTAAGAGGAAAAGTTGGGTCATTACAATACCTAGAATCGAGTATAACACAATTGATTGATACATATATTTCGACCAAAAAGATATACATATATTTCGACCAAAAAGATATACATATATTTCGACCAAAAAGATATATGCTTAAATTGGGAGTGCCATTTGAGAATTGCACTCGATTAAAACAAAGAAGGAAGAGAATAATTGTTGGTAATAACGTTACAGATTCAAAAACACTGAACTAAAAACAAAGATTCCTAAAATATTGTCATTCCTTATAAAAGTTCCTAACTCTCCAAGGCCCATGAAGGAGTTAGTGAGTTCTAAATCGTCGTGATGGCTAGTTCTTGAGATGGCAGAGATGAAGTGGACGGTGCAGATTCATTCTGGTGGATGTTCATCGCCTGAAGGGCAGGAGGGCTGATGACTGTCATTTGCATGGCAACGTTATCAGAAAGATGGTTCCTCATTTCTCTATGCTCTTGACATAGCGCACACCAATGCATGCAGCAATGCACCAGACATGGATCGCATGGAGAGTTCTAAGAAGGTACACCAAATATTAGGGCTTACTAAAAACCTAACCATAATTTTGATAAATAACATCAAAATACCAACCCAAATAAATAATTTCAATCAATATGTAGGTTGATTTTTAGAAGTGTCCTCTTTTGCGGATCAGCGAGATCAGATGTGGGATCTCGATTCATTTTTAGAATCATTTGTAGAATTGTTCTCTTTCGAGGCCTGGCGAGAACCAATGTGGGATTCCACAATCTGCCCTGATTCATTTAAAAGTATCCTCTTTCGAGGCCTAGTGAGAACCGTTGTGGGATCTCACAATCCACCCTTCATTTTTAGAAATGTCCTCTTTCGAGGCCTAGTGAGAACCAATGTGGGATCTCACAATCCACCCCGATTCATTTGTAAAAGTGTAACCTATTCCTATTCCGATCTGGCCCGATATGGAATGAACTTATAATCATGAAATCGACCCGATTATCAGATTATAATTCATTTGTAGAAATGTAACCAGCCATATTCTAGTCTGACCTAGTATGAAATGAACTTATAATCATGGGTCAACCCTAATATGGAATGAATCTCACAATCCACCCCTCTTTAAGGCCCGGTATCCTCGTTGACACTCATTTCCTTCTCCAATTGATGCGGGACCCCAATCCATATGAGCAAATCGCCAGCCCAAGTCCACAGTTGCCAATTGACTCTTTGAGTTTTCTTTTCAGGCTTCTCATCAAGGTTTATAAGACGCGTGGAGAAGTTTCCACACACTCATAAAGAATGTTTTCGTTTTTCTCCCTAATCGATGTGGGTCATTGTTATTAGACACAAAATTGTTAGACACAAAATTGTTTTATTATAATAGATCCGAGAAAGAATAATGAGAGAAATAAAAGGTTGTGTGTGTGACCTTAAGATGATATTTCTTCTGCAAGGACTGGCGAAACAAACCAGTATAGATACCACACATCCACCAAGCAAACAAGAGGCTTTCAGATATCAAAAAAGAAGTTTGGGGATCAATGCCATGTATAAGTGCCGTTGCCGCCGCCACTGCCATTCCTCCTTCCACACACATTGCATGGCAAACACATGCATTTTGCCACGGTATCTCCTCTTTCAGTGTCTCTACATTTTCCCCAAACAACACACATGGGCACAACATTCCTCTCCAGCCTGCACCACATCAAAATCAATCACTAGACTCGTAGTATAATATTGTCAACTTTGAACATAAACTCTGTTAGCAACAGTCTTACAACTCTGGGTATCTTGAAGACAACCACAAATGCCAGTGGTCCAATCTTCATCGGCTGGTGGCTGATAGCTTTCCGGTAGCGGCTGCCCACACTCCTCACATCTATGAACAATCAACTGTTTGTGCAAGTCATTGTATATCAATATTCAACACACAACATCAATTGTTGATATATAGTAGAAGAAAAAAAGAAAAGGTGACCTGAGGCACTTGAATAGGTTGATTCAGCTCTCCAGGGGTGATATCCTCCAATGGCGCCTGATCTTTTGTCAATCTCACATACCTTGATTGCATATTACCGTCACCCATCTTTCTCCAAAATCAAAACAAACAATGTGCCAAATCAAAATCTTCAACCAATTTTTGTAACCCTAATATTATTTTGTTAATATTTTCATCCTATGAGGGTAATGTGTGGATTAACACATCAAAATTGGCGTAGAGAACCCCTTTTGTGGAGGTCTATAACTCATTGGTTTTTGTAAAGTATAAGAAACTCCCAGGGTTTTGTTGGAAGTGTAGAAGATTTTAGGGTTTTTATTACAATTTTGTAGAGAAAAGGGTGAGTTTTAAGAGCTAAGAATTGTTTAATGGGGATGGAAACTAATGCTATCTTAAATCAAAGGCATGAACACCATGCTAAATATAGACTCTGGAATAAGAGAAATTTTGGAACATTAAACCATTGTTCCCTAATTTTAGATATTGACTATGCTAAGGGATTTGATGATTGGCCATGAGAGGCTTTCGGAATTCCAAAAAAAGCTTTGGGAAAAATTTTGAGAGGTTGAAGAAGGGAGCCAAGGGACAGGGTAGGACTACACAAATGTAACATATGCTGAGTAATTTGTAAGGTAAAAATATACACCAAATTTAAAAAGGATTATATTGGTTTGAGGGTATGATTTTGGGCGCCCGTGCACAAGTCTTGCATGTCATAGTCAAGTTGGGTCTGTAATGCCCTCAATAGAGGGGTGGGTTGGCGGGTCTCCAATAGTATCTTGTATAGGTGGTTTTGTGACGGCACAAGTCTTGCATGTCATAGTCAAGTTGGGTTTGTAATGTCGTCAATAGAGGGGTGGGTTGGCGGGTCTCCAATAGTATCTTGTATATGTGGTTTTGTGACAGGTTGACTTTCATCAACAAGACTGCATTTCTGTCGAACATTCTGAGAAACGAACCTACTAACTCCGCTCTACTGTCTCTTCTGTCATTTAACCAAGATTGATAATATTAACTACATCAGTAGATGTTGATCGTTGTTATTGAATTGGAATATGATGGATCTTTTTCCTTGGATCAGTATGAATGATCTGTCACCAAACTTTGCTTGAACTCCGGTCATATGGTTGCTTACTCTGTTATTCAGGTACCACATATTAGTCTCCACTTAATTTTATTTTTTTCTTGAAGAGGTTTGTCATAGTCTACTCTTCAATGAAAGTTAACAATGTGAATGTGATGTTTGCCTCTTCATGCACTTCTTGTTCCTACTCTTCATGCATAGTTTAGTATTTTTACAAGATTAACATCATGCTCTTGTCCTTTTTGCAGGTTGACATCATAATGGGTTTATGAGATATTGTTACGACCTCTTCTATCGCTAGGTATGAAGCCACAACCATAGCAATGCCCACGACCTTTGCTTTCCATGTTGTAGCGACTGCATCCCTTTCCACTATTCATCGTCATTGCATCGCCTATAATGACCTGGATTTTTTAAGTAATTAGGAGACTACCATGTGTCAAGATGAACTCTAAGTAAATCCCTAATTGTTAAGCAATGAGGAGTTACCTCAGATAAACTTTAGGTTTGTCCTTGGTTTTTAAGCAATTGGAGGCTATCATAGCTCAAGATGAGCTCAAAGATAGCCCTGGATTTCTAAGTCATTATGATTCTATCTCATGTTAAGCTTTAGGATAGTCCTTGGTTTTAAAGCAATTAGGAGACTACACTAACCTAAGTGGAGCTCAAAGTTAGCACTTGATTTTTAAGCAATCAGGTTGTTATCTCATGATAAGCTTTAAGCTAGTTTGAGATTTTTAAGTAATTAGGATGCTTCCATAAATTAAGATGAACTCCAGGTGAGCCATTAATCTTTAAGTAATCAGGAGGCCATCTCAAGAACATGTGCGAAGTAAGCTTAGGACACACCCATACCCTAAAGTACCCTAGCCTAAGAATGCTAAGATATAAAGAATGCTAAGAACAAATAACCAAGGTTATAAGACTCAGAAATCAAAGAAATCCATAAACCTCCCATGATACAATATGTTCATGACTCAGACTGCATCACTTGCAATGTAAGAAACCTTATATGTTGGTTCCAGACTATGCCACTTCAAAAGTATGAAGCATTGGACGTAGGTATTCAGACTATGGCGCTTGGAATGTATGAAGCTTTGGGCATACGGCTTAGAATGTAAGATGTCTTGGTTGTAGGTTTCAAACTGTATAGTAGAGAACACACGAAGTCCTTGATACAAGTTCAAATTACATACTTGGAACACATGAAGTCTTGGACGTAAGTTAAGACTATGTCGCGTGAACACACATGAAGCCTTTGGCATAGGTTGTCAGGTTCATGTCCAATATCATAAATCTTAGGAGGAGTGTCTTAGGGAACAAAACGAGAAACAAGAACTAAGGGCAAGAACCAAGAGCAATAACTGAGAACCAAGAATAAGGATTAGGACATGGATCAAGATCCAAGTTCTCAAAACTCAGAACCTAGAACCTTGGAACTAAGCCCTTAGGCTGCCAAGATTAAGAAATTAGAACCTAAGACCAAGGTCTTTGGGGAAAGATCAGGACAAGAACTCATAATTCAAGAACAGAAGTTAAGAGCCTAAGCTTTCATGTAAAAAAGAAGAACATGATAAGAAAGAGTGTGGTACCTTAGCACACTTAAGAACACGATTAAGAGCCTACAAGTAGGTTACTCAGTGACTCTTTGTAGTCACTCAGATTCTCTCATATTTTTTAGGTGACAAGAAGGAGTTGGTTAATGATAGACGCAGATTAGGAGCAGGTGCCATACAAAGCTATACCGTTTTCAACTGTTTCAATATTTTAATTGTTTTGTTTATCGTGTCAAATGTATTCAAACTTTAATTTGAATTTAGAATGTATTTATGTTTTTGTTTTAAAACGTGAAAATTTTGATTCATGAAAAGATATGAATCCAACCCTTACGTCTTCCTTGCAACACAATCTCGATGTTCCATGAAGAAATGGAGGGGAGAAAGTCATGGTAGAGAGTTGGAGAAACCGAGTATTAGGGCAAGGAACACACGTCCGTGAACTTCTTCCCCTATTTTGGGGAAGAAGAAGATGACGTGACCGATTCAATTGAACCGACTGCCAACACAAACCTAACTGAACCGTGGTTTTTTTTAAATTAAACCCAATCAAACCGGTTCCAAAGAAACTAATGATATCAAAATAATATAGTTTATTTAAAAAGAAAAAAATTGAACTTTAGATAATTTATTGCATTGCTTCGTTAGAAATAAAAATCTTAAATTATGCAAATATACATACATAATTATTAAGCATGTGTGTTTCACGTGAAATTGAAAAATAACCATTTTTTGCTTCAAGCCGAGAGATAAATGGACCAATGAAATAACTCCCCAACTGCTATACGTTGACTAGCTGTACAAACAGCGCGTGGATAACACGCGGCATTACCTTAAAGCTTGATTTTCCTGTAACGTGTTCCTTCTGCCACCACATGTCATTTGGATATTTTAGGCAATATTGATTTCCACGTGTTTGACACGTGTACCTCACATTATAATATAATCTCTTTTTTTTTTTCTTTTAATAAATATCTTTTCCTAGTCACCCACAGAAATACTTAAAAACTATTTAGATCTGAAACAATAACGATAAAAATAAAATAAAAAAAAAAAAAAAAAAATCTTCTCATTAAATATGAAATTAAAACCCCATAAACTTAACCATAATATAAAATAATTATCTCCACTTTATGAATATATAATACATAATAAATACTTTCATATATTTTATTATTTTTAGTTCAATTAGATCGCATACAAAAAAAAAAAAATTGATATTAATTTTCTGGTAAAGATCCCAGAAAAATACGTAGAATTCATATAGACAATAAAACGAAGATAGAAGATAAGAATGTCAGGTTATCCAAACATAGAGGAAAACTTTCGAGGGGACCTTTACTAGTCTTAAATGTGTCAAATGTTCACTAACTCGAGTTGGAAGCTAACGATTATCTCCCTAATTAATACTCGTCTTTTCCAACATATTTTATTCTAGAGTGTCTATATATATATATTTTGGAGTAATAAGTCCATAACATTATTATTATTATTATTATTTATCATTAGTATTATTAGCATTATTAGAATTTCAATTTCAAGCATTGAAACCGACCACCGTCTCTCTCTTTCTCTCTGATTTTCTCCACCACCGAAACACAACGCACAAAATGAGTCAGTGTGTTCCTAATTGGGACCTCTCCGCCTCCGCCGCTCCTCCCCCGTTCCACGCCTCCTCCGCCTCACACGACGTCGTTCCAACGTACGCTCTCTTTTTCTCTCTCTATTATTTTTTAATGATTTTTTATTTTATTTTTGGATTTTGGGTTTTTTTTTTATTTATTTTTTATTTTATTTTTTTATATTTTTGTAGGTTTGAGTATGAAGTAACGGAGCTCACATGGGAAAATGGGCAATTGGCTATGCATGGGTTGGGGTTGCCGAGGGTAACCGGGAAGATTCAGCACGGCGGCGGAGGAGGAGGAGGAGGTGGTGGTGGTGGTGGTTCTAAGAATACGTGGGATAATAAACCGGCACGTGCGAGTGGCACGCTTGAGTCTTTAGTGAACCAAGGAACTTGCCATGGTGAGATTATTGGTTTTAACGGCACCGATTTAGTGCCGTGGTTTTCCGACCACCACCGACAGACACTGCAAACGCCGGCGGCTATGGATGCGATGGTGCCGTGTGAAGCCGGCAAGGCGCCGGCGGAGTCGAGTGATATTCGCGTGGCAACGCGTGTGGAGAACGAGAAAGGTAGGATGGTTCACGGGAAAGGTGGGAGAGTGATGGCGCGTATGGTCCACTCGGGCACGGAAGGGAGTGGGTGTCGGAATCAGATGAAGGTGAGTGGAAACGCCGCCAAGTTCGGCGGGGAAAGTGGTAAGAAAGTGACGTCGGACACTCGCGATAGAGATTATTCCGTCGTTAGCGGAGGCGGCGGAGGATTGTCCGTCACTACCGCCACGTCACAAGAATCGATGGATAATACGAGATCCGGCAAAATATGCATTAAAACCACCACCACCGCCGCCACTGACGACCGTGACTCCGTCTGCCATAGCACACATCAGGCAATATTTATTCTTTTTCGTAAAAAATTAAAATTATGTTGTTTTTAATATCAATTTGGTATTAGGAATTACGACTCTCCATAACGGTATGATACTGTTCGCTTTGAACATAAGCTCTCGTGTCTTTGCTTTAAGTTTACCAAAAGACCTCATACCAATGGAGATAGTATTATTCACTTATAAACCCACGATGATTTCCTAAATTAGCCAATGTGAGATTCACTCCCAATAATCTTCAAGGTTTGGGACAATTGTGTTCAGGTGGAAGAAGAAGACAGACATAAAGAGAATTCAAAATCATCGATTTCTACTAAAAGAAGTCGAGCTGCTGCAATCCATAATCAATCCGAACGGGTAACTTTTATTATTATTTTTTTTTTTTATGGTAAATCTTTTTATTTATTTTACTTCAATTTTGTAGAAAAGGAGAGATAAGATTAACCAAAGGATGAAGACACTGCAAAAGCTGGTTCCAAATTCAAATAAGGTACACTTTTACAGTAATGGTGACAATATCATATCATCGTGGAGAGTCGTGATTTCTAATATGCTATTAGAGTCATACTCTTAACTTAATTATATCAATAGAATCTTCAAATGTCGAACAAATAGAAAGGTGTAGTCAGAAGTGACTCAAGTGTCAAACAAATTGTGTACTTTGTTTTTTGTTCGAGGACTCCAAAGAATGAGTCGGAGGGTCTATAGTGGACTGAAAAGCCCAAAACAAAGCCACGAGAGTTTATGCTTAAAATGGGCAATACCGTATTATTGTGGAGATGGGTGATTTCTAACACGACCATATTGTTTGACGAACACGACTCTCCACAATTAGCAGACCAATGGAGATGGGTGATTCCTAACACGACCAATGGAGAGAGTATTTTTTTTTTATAAACCCATGATCATTTCCTAAATTAGCAGACGTGGAATTTTCATCATCCAACACATATTACTTAATTATTATTAGACGGACAAAGCGTCGATGCTGGACGAAGTGATCGAATATTTGAAGCAATTACAAGCTCAAGTACAGATGATGAGCAGAATGAATATGCCAATGATGGTGCCGATGGCACTGCATCAGCAGCTCCCATTGGCATCGTTGATGAATATGCCAATGATGGGGATGGCGAGCATGGGAATGGGTCTAGGAATGGATCATTTAAACATGATTGCCAATCGCCCCGCCCTCGCCGCTGGAATGTCTCCGCTCCTTCACCCCACTGCCTTCATGCCCACCGCTGCATGGGACGGAGGCACCGCCGATCACATCCAACCTCTTCCGACCGACCCCCTATCCACATTCCTTGCATGTCAATCACAGGTCAATATTGAATTTAATATGATTCATTACTATTAATGCATCATTTAATACACTTTTTGTGTGTGTTTTCTTTGCAGCCGATGGCAATGGAAGCATATAACAGAATTGCTATGATGTTTCAACAACACCCCTCCATGGCGGGCGGCTCCAAGAATTAATTCATTCATTTTCTAAAAAAAAAAAAAAAAAAAAGTGGTGTGCGATTAATCAATGTTATCAGAAAAATAATAAAAAGGGTAAATGTAAAAGTAGAAAATGAATATTACCGTTGAGTTTAGAGTTTATTTTTGTAGATATTGAATTGCTTTCTTGTAACTATCATTTTTAAAAAATTAGACTGTATGTGAGATCTTAGGTCGGGATCTTAGGTCGGGAGAAGAACAAAACGTCCTTAAATTGAAAATTTTTCACTAGCAAACGTGTTTTAAACTTCACAGAGAATAAGAATGGTCAACTCATTGACAGCCTTGACGTGACCGAGTAAAAAGGGAAGGAAAGCTGCGGAAACGATTATAAAACTTTTCATCCACTTACCTTTCTTATTAATAATTTTGTTTTTGACTTTCTGTTTTTAGACATTAAGATTCTATTCTAAACTAATAATCGAAGAAGAGAATTGAAAAAGTATAAATAATAATAATCATAATAATAATTGTTGTAAATAGGAAGAAGGAAACAATGTGTGTCAGCTCCTCAACAGTGTTGTGTGTGGCAAAAGAACAAACATGTAACGTGGATGTGTTTGCCATACAAAACAATGAGGCTTTAAATGATTGGATGTGTACATCTCAACTTGGTTTTAGCTTTCACCACAAAATCCTCCTCTTTTTTTTTTCTTCACCCTCTCAGCCTCACTCTCACTCTCCCTCTACTATCACGCTTGAGGGTTATTGGTAGCGAGTCCGCTAATTTAGTGGAAGATCATAAGTTTATAAGTGAAGAATACTATCTCCATTGGTAATGAGACTTTTTGGGAAAGCCCAAAGCAAAGCCATGAGAGCTTATGCTCAAAGTGGATAATATTGTTGAATGATGGAAGTCCCACGTCGACTAATTTAGGGAATGATCATGGGTTTATAAGTGAGGAATACTAACTTCATTAGTATGAGACCTTTTGGAGAAGCCCAAAGCAAAGCCATGAGAGTTTATGCTCAAAGTGGACAATATCATTCCATTTTGGAGAGGAGTCATGCCCTAAACTTAGTCGTGCCACAATAGATTGGTGAATCCTCAAATATCGAACAAAGAACTCCAAAAGAAAAGGAGTCAAGCCTCCTCGAAGGCAGTAAAAAATGACTAAGACTCCAAAGGAGTCAAGCCTCGATTAAGGGGAGGTGCACTTTGTTCGAGGGGAGGTGTTAGATGATGGAAGTCCCACATCGGCTAATTTAAGGAATGATCATGGGTTTATAAGTGAGGAATATCATACCATTGTGGAGAGTCGTGTTCATCTAACATGGTATCAAAGTCATGCCCTATACTTAGCCATGACAATAGAATCCTCAAATATCGAACAAATATTGTGAGCTTCGAAGGTGTAGTCAAAAAGTGACTAGAGTGTCGAACAAAGGGTGTGCTTTGTTCAAGTGCTCCAGAAAAAGAAGTCGAGTCTTGATTAAGGGGAGGATGTTCGAGAGCTCCATAAGCCTCAGGGGAGGCTTAAAAGAAGTCGAGTCTTGATTAAGGGGAGGGTGTTCGAGAGCTCTATAAGCCTCAGGGGAGGCTTATAGTGTACTGTATTTAAAGGGGGGATTGTTGAGGATTGTTGGGAGTGAGTAAACCATTGTATATCCGTGAGGTGGTTGAAGTTGGTTTGGCAGGTTGTGGGGCGTGAAGCATGCTTCTTCAGAGCATTTCTCGAGAATTCCGACGATTGAATTATTATTTTTTTTTAATTTTTGGCCCACATTATATAATAAAATTTGAACTTCGAAGCAAATGTTTATTTTATGATACAACCACTATATATATATTTTACCATTAGGAGACAAAGAAAGTGGATCTTATTTGAGCACTCAAAGATTGAATAATTGACCTGAATCCACACAAAAGTGGAAAGGACCAAAACATGTGGTTATTTAAATGTCCAAGTGTTTACTTCCCAATCCAATCCTTCACACAAAACTCCATTGCTTTTATCTTCAATGTCTAAATCAATACAATCATAGGTTCCATACACACCTGGTTTTTGTACCACTACTCAACAACCCAACAAGCTTTCTTTTCACTCCCACCAAATCACCATTGCATCCACTCACTTACCTTTTCTTTACATGTTCGCTCTATCTATTCTATTATCACTTCTAACTTTTTCTTCCCTTTTTGACATATTTCATTTATGATAGTTGAGAATCAAATTCATCTTCTTCTTCTCTTATGATGGAAAAGAGTTGAGTTGAGTGGAGGAAGATGATTTTTTAAAAGCTTAAGATGATATGAGGGTGCGTACGTGTATGTCGCGACGTGTTCAAGACTCAAAAACATGAAGAGACACGGTAAAAAAGACGGTAAAGTTTGAAACATTTCAAATAAACACAGATATATTTTATTTACAAATTTAAAATGATGTTTGAATACATTGGGCGTGGTAAATGAAACAACTTGTAATATTAAAACAGTTAAAAAAAATACAATATGGCTATGTATGATCGCCCAATGATCATAGTGACCATCAAATCTCGGAATAGCAGGTTGAACGCGAAGCTATCAACTTGTCTTTCTGCTACCATTCTTGATGATACAAGATTGCTCTGATATCAGTTGTTGGTAACCGTAGAAAAATTTGGTAGAATTCTTGGGAGAAAAGAAGTTTGTATTACTAGAGAAGAATGCTTAATTGATTTTCTACTCTTCTAGCCAAGATATATATACATATAGGTAATTTGCCGGGACCTTCCCCAATACCATTCATTATCCAAAAGTCATGCACCTAATTAATTATGAACTAAAGAAGCTATGCGTATCTATTCATACATGTCTTTATACATATATATACAAGTGATCCTTCAACGCATGTATCTATTCATACATGTCCTTATACATATATCTACAAGTGATCCTTCAACGCATATATCTATTCATACATATATCTACAACTGACCCACAAATAGATGGATCTCTAGCAATGTTAAAATTGGAGGATTGAAGAATTAGCTGAAGAAATTTAGTATATCTCATCTCATTCTATATTGTTTGTATCATGGAATCAGGTTTGAAAGGGCATCTTCACGATTTAGGACTCAGGTGAGTGCTCCATTTGACTTGTTTTTCTTAGTTACATTCTCTCTTTCAAGGGAATTGATTGAATAGAGAAGTACATCTAGCATTTGGTATGATTTATTGGACGAGTCATGGGAGATCATAATGTTAACACTTATTGTATATTTATTGCAGGTTTCTAACCTTGCTTCTGAGGCAAAGAAGGCTCATGAACTTGGCCACTTTGGTTACCTAGGAAGATGATGCATGATCAATAGGTGAGTTCCTCATGTGCCCACCTCGATTGTAGAGACCCAAGCTAGACTACGTAAAACAATTACATTGTTTTTCAAATGATTTTAAGGTAATGTATATTTGCATATGCGTAGCTCAGTTAGGTCAAATGTAATATTGTCTACCAAGTTTAGGAATATATATTTAGATATTTTATCACGAAAGATATCTATTTTTAACAAAATTATTTACGTGTTTTAGGAAGAGAGATATACTTACTAAAATGATTTAGGTATTTCACGGATAAATGATTAGATATTGTAAGAATAAATTGTTTAGATTCTAGGGTACATACACTTCACTCTACTAAGGTTTTCATTCCAAGAAATCTCAAGTAAAACAAATTGTAGTCCTATCTATAGTGTATCTTGTAATCTATTCTCGATTGGTGGTAATAAAGAGTGCCCGTGTTTCCTACAAAGAATTGTGTTCAACAATATGGTATTAGAGTGGAGTCGGTATAGCTTGTTGATCTTTTGGAATTCTTAATATGCTTTGTGGTTGCTATTCTGTTTGATTTTCCACATCAAAAACGATTTCTTGAGATTACTAGTGTGTGAGTTTCTTTGTGTTGGTCTATGACTCTACAAGTTTTATTTCGAAAAAACTCGTTTGGTATAGTTGAGTAATAGCCAACACGATGGTTGATTTCCAAATTGTTGGACGAAAAAGAAACTCAACGACAACTACAACACATGGGCAACATGCTTGATGTCCTAGTTATAAGGATAGGACTTTTTGGAGTTCGTTGGCAGGAGTGAAACTACGCCGCCAGAGGAGGATCATAGTGGTGTCTGGTACAAATGGAGAATCAAAGCACGCAAAGCAATGTTGTCTTAAAAACCACAATCGAAAAAGAAATGTTAGAACACATTTGGGATGATAAGACACCGAAAGAACTATGAGACACGTTCATGATGTTGTTCTCAAAGAAGAGTGATATGAGGTTACAACTTCTAGAGAATGAGTTGTTATCAATCTCACAATGCGAAATGATGATTGCTCAATACTTCCATAAGGCCAAGTCGATTTGTTAGGAGACTGCTAAACTAGATCCGAAGTCTGTCATTGAAGAAGCTCGAATGAAAAGGATCATTATCCATGGAATGCAACTAGAATATAGAAGTTTTGTTATTGTTGTACAAGGATAGCCCGCTCAACCATCACTTGTAGAGCTTGAAAATTTGCTAGCTAGCTAGGAAGCCATGACTAAGCAAATGAGAGGCATCACGTTAAAGGGTGAAGAAGATGCACTCTACACAAGTGAAAGAAAAGAGATTACAAGATGTATGAAGAAGCATCACAAAATATGGCTTGGTAGAAGACAATGGAGGGTTTACAAAATAAAATGTCCCTTGCATGGATCAATCGAGAGATACAAGGCTCAACCTGTAGCTTGAGGGTTCTCTCAATAATATGAACTAGGCTATGATAAAACGTTTAGTCCAGTGGCGAATATCAATATCGTACATATCCCACCAGCACTTGCGGTAAGTAAAGATAGAAAATTATGGTAGATAGATATGAAGAATGTTTTTTTGCATAGAGAGTCAGATAGGGAGATCTACATGGATCAACCAAAGGGATTTGAAAATAGAGTTGTAGTCATTAGTGGATACATGCAAAGTTTGAAGAAGCCTCATTTGGATGTGGCTCGACAGATCCTGCGATATGTCAAAAGTACAATCGACTATGGTTTTTGTACAGAAGAAGCGGAGAATGCAAGTTAGTTGAATACTGTGATGTAGACTATGCAGGATATCACGCTACTCGAAGATTAAGCACTTGACATGTGTTCAAGTTCGGTTCGAGAACAATTTCTGGATGTAGCAAAAGACAACAATCTGTATCATCGTCAACTATAGAAGGGGGGTACGAAGCAACGACTGGAACAACTTAAGAAAGAACATGGATGAAACTCTTATCGAAAATTTGCACCAGAGAGTTCACTATCCAATACCACTTTATTTGAGACAATAAATATGCCGCTCGCCTAGTAGAAAATTCGAGGTTTTATGCTAGAACAAAGCATGTGAAGGTGCATTATCATTTTACTAGAGAGAAAGTGTTGAAAGAAGAATATGGATGACCAAGTGACAAAATTATCGATAAGAGAACTGAATATTGACAAATGTGAGGGCTTTTCCTGTCAACTCAACGTGGTGCAGTGAAGACTAATGCTGGAAAGGCGTGTTAAAATATCATTACTGCTACCTGAGTCGATTCCTTTTGAACTTACGTAAAGGAAATATATTAGAGATACTGAGATTGTAACTAAAAGATGAAAATGAATGGTCAAATTCCTTACAGAAACGTCAGCTTCAAACAAAGTAATGAGATATAGCAGTTTAAACCATGATAATGAATAATGAAGCATCAAGGTATTGCTTTGGTCTCTCAAATAATGAGAGACGTCAAAATGAAAACTCACAACAGTTACCGTTAGTTATGAAGCTTCCTCCATAAGGTACGAAGTGGTGGCCCATGTTAAAATATATCATCATGGGTCCAATAGTAACTAAACCCAACTCCGAATAGGAACTAAACCCAATAATTATATGAGTACATTGTATATTTTTTTTTAGGAAAATAATTTAAGTATTTTAGAATAAAAATGTTTCGATATTTTAGTAAAAACAAATTATATATTTTAGGAATGGATTGTCTCGCCTCTACTATAAATACCTCTCCACCCTACCTAGGTTTTCATTCCAAAAGAAATCCAAAGTATAGAGTGCACTAGTTTCTACAAAGTGTCTTGTAATATCTTTTTGATTGGTGTTACTAAAGAGTGCAAGTGTTTTCCACAAAGCGTTGTTTTCAACAATTTGGTATCAGAGCAGGGTTAGTGTAGGTTGTCTAATCTCTTGGAATTCTTAGTATGCTCTATGGTTGCAGCTTTGTATGATCTTCTATATCAGAAACGATTTCTTGAGTTTATTAATGAGTGAGTTTCTTTATGTCATGAGTAGTATGTGACTCTGCAAGTTTTGTGTCGAAAATACTTGTTTGGTATCATTGAAGTATTGCCAACACGATGGATGATTTCCAAATCGTTGAAGGAATAAAAAAACTCAACAAAAACAACTACAACACATGAGCAACATGCATGATGTTATAATTACAAGGATAAGACTTCCGAGAGGTTGTTGGATGGAGTGAAACTATGCCGCCAAAGGAGGATTTTAATGGCCCCTTACACAGATGGAGAATCAAAAGTAGGCAAAACAATGTTTGCCTTGAAGATCACAATCAAAGAAGAGATGTTAGAACACATTTGGGATGACAAGATACCGAAAGAAGCATGAAACACGTTTGTGATATTGTTCTCTAAGAATAATGATATGAGGCTACAACTTCTGGAGAACGAACTGTTATCAATCTCACAATGTGGCATGACGATTGCTCAATATTGCCACAAAGTCAAGTTGATCTGGATCATTATCCACAGATTGCGAATATAGAAGCTTTGTTATTGCTGTACAGAGATGACCCGCTCAACCATCAGTTGCAGAGGTTGAAAATTTGTTAGCCAGCCAAGAAGCCATGACTAAACAAATGGGAGGAATCACATTAAAGGATGAAGAAGAAGCACTCTACACAAGTGAGAGTCGGAGCATCAATAAACCGTCTACCAAACGTGGATACAAAAATGGTGACAAAGGAAAAAGCCACCAAGGAACTGCACAACCAAGGAGAGCTCAAAAGAACGACAACAAGAGCTCTCAAGGGAAGAAAGTTGAAGGTATTTACTACAATTGCAGGAAGAAAGACTACATGTCCAGAGATTATTAGAGACTAAGCCTAAACTTCCTAGAGCCTAGAGTAAAGCTATGAAAACATACTCGGTTAAGGATACAATCAGAAAAGTAGGTTGCTTACAAAGTATTTTTATACTCAACCCTTTCCCCCTTTCTCTTGCAAGTGTTCGCACGCTACTGGTTGAGGTGGGAGCGTTCAAGAGCTGTGTAGTCATAGAGGGGGTCATTTTAGAGCATCAATCCGTTTTCATATTTCAAGTCATTTGTATTTCAATTTGTATTTGTATCTCGAACTCATTTTTTCATTTGTAATAAATTTGATCGCCATTTAATAATGAGATTTTGTTTTGTATTTGATTGTGGTGTTCTTGGTTTGTCTTTAGTATGATTCAAATTTTACCGTATTTTATCTTTTATTTTATTTTACTCTCTTTTATTTTTTTTACCGTCTTTATTGTTTTAGTCACCGATCCGAGTTTCAAAGCCTCAAAAATCGAATCAAGATAAAAAAAATAATAATAATAAATAAATCAGCTTGAATTCATTCTATGCTAGTAACGAAATTTGGGTACTATAGTTCTTGTGTTCATGTGGAAAATAGGTAGCCCAAATATATCCATTGATTATTTATCTTTTTAAGTTTTGTTTACTTCAGTCAATAATTGTCTTAAATTCTCACAAATTTACCCAAAATATGTTAAACTTATTAACAATAATTTCATACATCATTAATACTTAACATGTGTTAAGCATAGGTAAGACCAATATAATACATAGTCTTTTAATGGGTTAATTAGGCTTCACGTGTCAAATAACACACAGGCATTTCCACGTGTTGAAGTAATTAATAAAACAATAATTTATTAATACAACCACATATTTAAATAAAAGTAATTTGTGGAATTAATGATTTAAAAAAGAAAAAACCATGAGAGTTGCTTGTGAGTGAGAAGAAGAAAGAAAGAGAAAGAGAAAGGAAAGGGATTAAGCAATGAATCATGTGATGAGTGATGAAAGTGGAAAGATAGTTTAGAATGAAAGAAAAGAATATGGCAACCAATTGTTAGATAAAGGTTGAGACCTTGAATGTAGCGTTTCAGTACCATGGAAGGAAGCACATATTTTAGTGTTGGTAACGTGTTAGGGTATTTTCGTAGTATCGATATGCTCAGATGTAACATCTTCACGCTATTTTGATATGTGTGTAGGTTTGTACACTTTTAAAGTTGATATCATTTTCGTTCTAAAAACTATCATAATTTTGTTTATCCTTGAAAGGCTCGATATCTTCAAAAGAAACGATTTTTATGAGTTTGTGTACTTTTAATTTAGGGTTTTAAGGTAAAAAGTTGATTGTCTTTGAAAATTTCTTAAAAGCACTTACAAAGTTGGTTTGAAAATTATGTTAGAAGTACTTTTAATAATGCAAGAATTCATTTTAATTAGACAAAAAGTATTGTTTTTTTTTTTCAAAAGTCCTAAAAGTATATAAAGAAACTAATAGTTGCATAAATAATTAGATGGATTAACAAAATGAAAATGAATTAAAATACCAAAATGGATTAACACATTGAAAGTTATTGGGCCCCATATAACACAAAAATACATTTATGAATGCATATTTGGAAATTTGAAAGACATAAAATGAATGGCCACAAATCAATAACAAAACACTCCATTATTTCTCATTGACTTTGAGCCTTCTTTATTATCATTCTTTTTATAATTTTTCTCCCAAATTCATAATGATCACTACGTTCGACGTTCGTTCCAGAGGAGAACTAAACGAAACTCTAGCCGACATGTTTTAAAATTTTGGAAAGAACCCAAAAAAGAAAAACTCAAATAACACACATTCTAACAGACATATTTTAAAATTTTGGAAAGAACCCAGATAACACAATATAAACGAAACATTCTAGCAGACATGTTTTTTAAAATTTTGGAAAGAACCCATATAACACTATAAACTAAACATTCTAATAGACATGTTCTAAAATTTTGGAAAGAACTCAGAAAAGAAAGCTCAAATAAGACAATATCTGCGTATATAATATACTGATAACAAACCGGAAGCAAAACAGACAATATCTGCGTATATAATATACTGATAACAAACCGGAAGCAAAACTCATGTGGTCTACTGCATATAAACCCACGCACACTCAAAAGCAACCTATATTATAAACTATATAGATATATATATATATATTATATATATACGATGTCTATAATAATATTTAAGATTTGAGAAAATTAAAGGAACCCCATTCACCGCCCTCGTTTTCAGCACATTACGTCCTTCAGAAGCTTGTACCTGCGTGTGGTGGGCTTGGGCGACGGAACGCCACCGGCGGTGCCGTGTTTCCCCTTCTCACCAACGGAGGAGGAGGCATCTTCATGGTGCTGCTTGATTCTCTCACCGGTGGGCGGCGGTCTCTTGGAGGAGGTTCCATGTGATCTGGAGGAGGAGGAAGTACGACCTTCACACCGGCACCAATCACAGACCTGAATTGGGTCGGCGCGACCCAATTCAGTGTAGTAATTACTGCAATAGCTGCCAGATTTTGAAGCAAAATACTCAAAATTAATTGATTGATATATTGCATGGAATATGGAAGAAAGAAAAAGCAGAGACATACGAATGTTGAAAGCGGGTGCGGCAGTGGTTGCAGCGGAAGAGCTTGTCAGGGAAGCCGATGTCGCCGCACATGCAGCAAACAATTTGAACATCCACCATGCTTCTAAAATGAAATCAAGATGCGACCCAGCAAGCAACCACAAACAGACTTTAAATATAAACAAAAAAGATGTGGAGTCGGTGTATAAAAATCCGTTTCCACTAAAAAAAAAAAAAAAAAAAAAAAAAACTTTAATTGGGTTTGCTCAATTATATTTTTCATCCACTTTATATCAAATATTAATTATAAATCAAGCTAAACATATTATATGACCATTATGTCCCTGTCTACCATTATGTCTCTCTATATGGGCTGTTGCTCTGTTCCCTTACCTATCTCCTCTTTTTACTCCGGTTCCTGTATAATTACAAAAATCTGTGTACTACCCACGCGCTTTTGTTTTGGATGTGGCCCACGCGCCTTGTCTACTTCCTACTCCAAAACTGTGTGCGCTTTTCTTTATCCTTTTGTTTTTCCCTTCTATTTCATTATTGTGTGCCATTTTTTTGGATGGGGGATGTTATTCTCTTCCAATGACATCAAAACGTGTAACCATCGGAATACGAAGAAGGTTGCGTGATTGAGTATAAAATACTTACCTAGTAGCTTGCTTGTAGGGTATTAAGTCGTTCTTAAATCTTATGTTATTCATGTTTGTTAAATTATTCACGTGACTCGTTTTATATCTAGATATCTCATTTTTAAGTAAGACCTGAGCCTCGGAATAATTAATTTCTCGATTTTTCCTTTAAAGTCTCAATTTTTAGGATTGACAAATTTAAGGATGAGGTAATGTTATAAGTCCTGTTATGACTTGATGCATGATTTAAGTACATCCGAGTTATTGCATTTAGATGTGATGATAAGATTGAAAGGGGCCATGAGATAGCAAACTAACATTAGAAAGACGGAGAGTTGATGTCGTAGAGTGCTAGATGTCTAACTTATTGATTTGTTACGAGATACCTTAAGTTTCAATACTAGATCTGGAGGTACCCATGAACTAGCCTTCCATGATCATAACTCTAGAAGCCGAGCATGTCAACATGCATATTACGTACGCAATGGCAACCACTAAAAGAATTAAGTACCCCATGTGTAGATCATTACCCTTCGGGAGTTTTGATAAGTTGGCATTTGGAGAAACAAAATTCATCAACCTTGGAAGTTGAGCAATGATGATCATCATGACGTGCAAGGTTTTGGTTGGAGTCATCAGAGACTAAGTTCAAGTTATGGACTTCTAAGAGCGTGATGGGCGCGTTATGCTACTTATGAGTTATGGAGTGATGGACATTTCTTGGTGAAGGATCGCCTCGATTTCAAGAGAGAGTTTCATGCTGAGTAGTTACACGTGGTTATCAGGTGACCCCATTCTAAGTCATCCTTAGTATTAGACAAGCATGCTCGTAAAGTCAATGATGTAGAGCCTTCTCCTTCTCTTCTTCGTGTTATATTTTTCAAATTATGTGGGTTTTCTCTTGCTCTCAATTGTCCTCTTTTTTGTGTGTGGTTAACCCTCTTCTATTTAGGGCAACATTCCTTAAATAATTCCTCAATTTCCTCAAATTCAAGGCTAAGATTACCTCTTTTTTCCACATGCCTTCCTCACCATTATTTGGAACAATTAGATGTGGTCCCCTTTTAGCCAAAATGTTTTTACGTGTGAATAACTACCTTTTATGGAATGAAGTGCTTCAACAATTGTTTTGATCTCACAATACTCGGTTGGAGTGGATAACTTGTTGCAAACCTACAAAGACTAGTTTCACACACCAATATGCATTCATACGCATCAATAATGCATTAATCACCAACATGTCGTAAAGCCTTTCAATATGAATCATAGAGCTAAGAATCATTTGATTGCAGGAGATATTGAACGAACACTTAACTCATTTTTAAATCGACGAAGTATAGCTTTGAGTTTATGAACTTTATACTACGTAAACTTTATCCTTCTAATATGTATTTTGACTAGTGTGACCTATTTCTTCACGATTATTCTTTGAGCTATATTTTCTTTTCTAGGTAAAATTGGATATATAGTATTTCTCTATACACGGTTCATGCAAGCAAGCATGAACCTACTGAAAGGGGCTTGTTGACTAGATCATGCTTCTGCTGTCGAAAACCTATAGAAAAGAAAGGAACTCGAATAGTATTGTAGTATATGCATTTGTGCATAATATGTTGGATAAACAATTCATGATCATAAAACATATAACATGCATGTGGTACTACATTAAAACTCATGATTCAATGCTACGATTGCACACAATACTCACAATACTCACACTTATCTTGACATAAATTTCTTATGATATATACATAAATATTCATAGTATTTCACTCATGACTTTATACATATACATAGTTGTCTCACAATCCATAAATATGATCCTATGTTAAAAGCTATCATAATTACATGCATTACAAAGTTGATATGAATATCATAACACAAATAATGCATTGCTATTAAGGTTTGGACAAATTTAGTTTTTGTGGAACTTAAAGTGGTCACTCATGGTGGGACCAACACTTGGAGAGGGGACATCATCACGTATTCATGACGTGGCATCCAAGCCATGTAACATCTTATATTTTACTATTATCTTAACTGATGACGAAAAAAGAATATTTAAAATAGAAGAGAAAAAGAATTGGGAAGTACAACAAAGTCTCAATTAAAAATTTAAAAAAATAATGGTGGTGGGACATAATTGAATAAAATATGTATATAGTTGACAAAGAAGGTGGGGCCCTAGGGGATAATGTTGAGATACGAGGCAAGCAAAGATTTAATTAACTCATTTTTAGAAGTCAAGTATCTAAGATATTGCATTAAATAAAAATTAGAATCACTTCACCAAACAAAGTCAAGATTAGTGTGAATGGAGAATCAAATCGCAAGATCCTCTTTGGGTATACATGGTTTGTATCAACGGTGACCCAAGTTTAGTTAGTAAGTGTTGTGCAATCGCATTACGGAGCTCGACAGGGTTAGACCTAGTTTGAGGGCATTCTTGGGACTTGATGTCGTTTGTGTCAACAGTGACCCAAGTTTAGTTAGCTGACTTATTCAATTGCGAGAGTAAGTGTTGTGCAATCGCATTACGAAGCTTGACAGGGTTAGACCTAGTTTGAGGGCATCCTTAGGACTTGATGTCGTTTGTGCCAACAGTGACCCAAGTTTAGTTAGCTGACTTATTCAATTGCGAGAGTAAGTGTTGTGCAATCGCATTACGAAGCTCGACAGGGTTAGACCTAGTTTGAGGGCATCCTTAGGACTTGATGTCGTTTGTGCCAACAGTGACCCAAGTTTAGTTAGCTGACTTGTTCAATTGTGAGAGTAAGTGTTGTGCAATCGCACTATGAAGCTCGATAGGGTTAGACTTAGGTTGAGGGCATTCTTGGGACTTGATGTCGTTTGTGCCAACAGTGACCCAAGTTTAGTTAGCTGACTTATTCAATTGCGAGAGTAAGTGTTGTGCAATCGCATTACGAAGCTTGACAGGGTTAGACCTAGTTTGAGGGCATCCTTAGGACTTGATGTCGTTTGTGCCAACAGTGACCCAAGTTTAGTTAGCTGACTTATTCAATTGCGAAAGTAAGTGTTGTGCAATCGCATTACGGAGCTCGACAGAGCTAGACCTAGTTTGAGGGCATCCTTAGGACTTGATGTCGTTTGTGTCAACAGTGACCCAAGTTTAGTTAGCTGACTTATTCAATTGCGAGAGTAAGTGTTGTGCAATCGCATTACAAAGCTTGATAGGATTAGACCTAGTTTAAGGGCATCGTTGAGACTTGATGTTTAAGAATTGGATGCAATATGTGTTTGATGAAAGAATGTGGATGAGAAGGATTAGTTGGTGAAGCTAAGAGCGGGGAGAAGGCAATTGTTTCCCAAAAGAAAGACATATTTTGGTTGAGAAAGGGAATTAAAAGGAAGTGGGTGAGTGGCTTGGCTATAAGGACACTTTCACCTCCACACATTATTCACTTCATCAAATCAAATCTAACAATCCCTTTATCTCTACTCTCCCTCTTCCTTTCTAACCGTCCACGTGTGTTTCTTTCTTTTTCTTTTACTTTGCTTTCAATCATTCATTCAATTCATTCAACTCATTCATTCATGTACCCGACATGACATGCCTTTCCCTACCTGCCTTCCCTCTTTTCTCTTCCTATCCATAACTACTCTCTCACTCTTGCGTCAAAAGTTCAAAAGTTCACGTTCGTTCATGAATCATACGAATATTAGGAGTTAAACAATTTGAAACAGATGTTAATTTGAAAGATTATTGATATTAACTCTGTATAACTTAGTTAGCAAACACGGGACAAATGATTCGAGGGAGATGGAGATGAGGATGGACCCATGTCACTCTCAATCTTAAATTATAAAACTTGTCCCATTAGCCCCACTATGTATGGAAGCCTATTCTTTTATTTTATTTGGGTGTGTGTATCTCTATGTATGTGTTACCTAAGACCCTTTCTTCCAATATATGCCCTACCACTACTCCAACTCTCAAGTTGGGGCGTTCACAAAGATTTGGGCAAATAATGGTGGCTCCCACATGGTTTTAAAATTTGAATGTCTATAAAATTTATTACTATTATTATTATTGTGTTTGTAGTGTTTTATCCGGTTGTCTTAGGGTAGGCGCTGGAGAATTCCCCAACAACCTACGACCCACCAAAGTAATCTCCGACAGCATTGTTAAAATTGCTTTGTTGGAAGTTGTAACTTAACCACTCACTCACTCACTCACTCGCTGTCCTTTTGCCTGTCTCTCTCTCTCTCTCTGTCTCCCTTTTATGGTTGGGCCGATACCATACTTAATATCTGCTCACTACTTGTAGACGCACATCCATTCCTTTGTTAGACTTAAAAAGACTTATCTCGGTGTCAACCAATTAGAGAAATAGAATTGAGATCGAAAATATGTATTTTCATTGATATTCATAAACTTTAAATAGGATACAAGTTACCAACTAATACCTACTGATAAAGAGATATATTCCGTAACTAATATATTCTCCAAATATTATATCTCAACACAACTATATGTTATGTTATGGAGAATAAATGTTTCAATCAAGCGACGAAAGTATCAAAATTTATTTTGATTTCATTTAGAATTAAACAATTGGTTAAAGCTTATATTGAAGAAATATAAAAGAAAATTTGACCGGTCTTTAATTTTCGTATTCTCTAACTTCTCCAATGGTTCAGTCTCCTCCATAAATCCTTTCTTATTATGACTTAAACACGAGACAAGAAAGAAAATTATGGTGCTTGTTTAAGCACTAGTAATATAAAACTAATTAGTTAAAATTTTAATTAATCAATTTTCATTAAATAATTATAAGTAACTCCACTTGTCGCAACTCAATTTTTAAGGTTGATGAATACAAGAAAATTTAAATCGAAATAAAGACAAACAAACACCACAATTACATACCAGATGAAATTTTTCTACAAGACAATTTTATTCAATTTATTACTAATGAGCAAGTGTGTGTTGGGATATAGAGATTGTTGCTCCATTGTTATAGATAGTAAAACTATATATATGGATAATATATAGTAAACTATAGTAAAAAACTGGTAAAAAAATATATGGTAGATATTTATATATAGTAGGTGGTTATATCTGTTAAACCTATATATAATAAATCGAAATCATATATATACTCGTTAGGCAGTGCTTTGAATATGTACTTTTCTTCCTTCTCTACCTGAAGTCATTAATATAAACTTTTCAGTGTACATACCTAAAGTCAACAATATAAACTTGCTAATATTCTTCTTGCATTTTCTCTTTCCTGTTCTTTGTGTTCATCCCGTACGTGCGTTGTTGTGCGATCTTAATAACTGGTATCAGATCAAGGTGGAATTCACTACTATCTGTGAAGATGAAAAGTTCAAAGATTGAAATTAAAAAGTTTGATGGATCCGATTTTGGTTTCTAGAAGATGTAGATTGAAGATTATCTATACCAAAAATATATTCACAAACTCCTGTGGGGTTGAAGCCAGATACCATGACCACAGAGCAGTGGAAGCTCAAGGATCGTCAAGTCCTAGAATTGTTCAGTTAACGCTATCTAAAAACGTGGCGTTGAACATCATCAAGGAGAAGACGACATCAGACCTGTTGAAGGCGCTATCAAATATGTACAACAAATTATTGGCTATGAACAAGGTATATTTAATGCAGAAACTGTTCAATCTATAAACGTGTTAAAGGCGGATCGGTTGTGGATCAAACAAATTGATGACATTGGCTTTGAAAGCATTATCAACATTTCACCTCCAAATTATATTCTCTTGATCCACCCCTACTTATAGACGGAAGAAACTTGTTTTCTTAGAAAAATAAAAGAAGCACAACAAAGTAGTTGTCCAATTTGCCGCATTTGTTGGATAAATAATAACTGAAATTACCGACTTACCTTCTAATTATTCTATTGTCTTTTTTGGACTTGTCCTTTCTCGTTTTCCTTCAATTAAGTGTCTGTTCGGAAGAGGTTTCGAGACACTTATAAAAACTTGTTTTGTTCTCCTCTCCAACCGATATGTTTTCAGATCCTTAATATTTGTACAAGGCATGTCTCAGCCATCTACCATCCCACCCTGATCACCAATGCCCTCTCTTCTCCCCCTCACTACTCTAATGGTCACACTCTCCCACTACAAAAATCTTTGAACAAAAGTTTCTCCAAAATGTCACTCTAGAAATACAACGTGACACGAACTCAATCAAATTTCACTATCCTCAACTATCCTAGACAACCCTTTATATAAGGATAATTCATGTATCAAAATCATAATATAAATCATCAATAGTTATGAACTTAAATGAGTATTAATAACCAAATGTTACCCAATTAATAACCAAATTAATATTCTTATCTAATCAAAATATTTATAAATTAAAGGGGAGTTAATAACCCAATTAAATAAGATTCATCCCAATTTACCACAAAAATCTTTCTATATTTTCTCCCTTCTCTCTCGCCATTGTCTTCTCCATCTCAAAATAATATGTCAATCTCTCTCTTTCTTGTTCTTTCTCTTCTTAGCTTATCCTTTCAAGCATGGTATCTCGAGTCTTCACTTAGCTGATAACAAATTTCAGAACAAACTTCAAGCTCCCATTAAGGTTCGTACCTATACAAAACGAAAACTTTTAGTATTTTTTTTTTCTTTCGCTTTTTTAAAAAAAATATTTGAATTCTTAACCAAACAAACAAATCCAATGATGTACGTAGAATTTATAAGTTTGACTTTTAAAAGATAAAAAAACGAAAGAATTATCAAATAGAACCTTAGTTACTCGTAAGAAATGAGTTCAAATGTCTGGTCGATTATTTAGCTTTGAATACTCTCTTCCTAATTTGATCATAACCCATTTTTTGTTTTGTTGACTTTGTTTTTGATCTTGTAGGAACGATTGGTTAACATAGGTCTTCATTCGAATAAAGCAATGATAGAATCCATGAAGTTATCATCTCCAGAGGGTGAAGAGAAAGAGAGTGTAAAATCAAAAAGTGAAGGCTTTTTTGATTCAGATTATGCAAATGTGACCACTCATCCTCCTTCTCACAACTAAGTATACAATAAGTAATTAATACAAATATCTGACCTTATTAGCTTTCTATTTTACAATAAATAACGAAGGCGTTTTTCCTCTTCTTAGCTATATATTTTACATGGAAATGTCTGCCCTTATTACTCATCACTACATAAATGAGATTCTTTGATGTCTTTAAAAAATATCATTGATCCACACGTTGCTCTCTACTGCATACGAGCTCCACAACGATTTGTCTCTTATCGATACACTCACGGATGAAGTGGAAGCGAGTGTCAACATGTTTGTTGGGTTCATGAAATACCAAATTCTTCATCAATGCATTCACAGATTTATTGTTGACGAAAAGAGTTACTAGCTAGGGGTGTACATGGTCCGGGTTGGGTTGGGTTGAAGGATTTTTTGACCAACCCAAAAATTCGGGTCGGTTGGATTGGTAACCCAACCCAACTCTATTTTCGGGTTGGGTTGTTTGTTAAAAAAAATTATTTTTTTAAGAAAGTTTTATTTATCCACAATTTATAATTATTCGGATACAATATTAGATAAGAGATAATTAAAAGTTCACAAATCAATATATAATTATTTACCCAAAAAAATCAATCAGAAACAAAAATGATAACATCATAGTTTTGTCATAAAACTAAAAACAACCCAAATATAGACATTTGTTAAGAATTGGTTAGAGTAGGATAGATCGTGAAATTACAGTAAAGCTATTAATTTAGAGATACTATATATATATATTATAAAAATCTTTTAATTGTAATAGACTTAAAAAGTTTTTATTGATCATTTATTTTATTATATATTTTCTATATTATAGAAAATATATAATATCGAATCAAATAGTAAACTGAAATTCTTTATTAAAAATTTAATGAGACGTTAAAATGTTGACATTAGTGGATTAAGTTAAAATCGTATTTTTTAATTCTATGAATTCTTGTTTCTTTTCTCAAAATCATTATTATATTGTAGAATATATCCTGTCGAATACATAATTAAATTGGTTCTAATTATATTTTTTTCAGTTTCGACGGACCTTGAAAAATTTATTGATTTTTTATTTTATTATATATTTTCTATATTCTAATCAAATAGTAAACGGAAATTCTTTATTAAAAATTTAATCCGACTTTAAAATGATGACATTAGTGATTAAGTTAAAACCGTATTTTTTAATTCTGTGAACCCTTAATTCTTTTCTCGAAATCATTATTACTATTATAGAATATATCCCGTGGAATACATACAAAATCCTCTAAAATCAAACTATTATTAAATTAATTAAATTGATTCTAATATCAATTATATTTTTTTAATCTCGACGGACCTCGATGAGATTAGAGATTACTAGAATATATGCGGCGGAATACATAATTAAATGGGTTTGCAAAATCCTCTAAAATCAAACTATTATTAAATTAATAGAATTGATTCTAATATCAGTTATATTTTTTCAATCTCGACAACCTTGATGAAATTAGAGGGCCCTAAACTATTATAAAAACTAAAAATAATATAAAAGAAATTAATATATTTGATAGGTGTCTAATTCGTGTGTGAGTAGTTTAGGTTAGGGTGAAGAACCACTCGGGCAAACTTACCATTACGATTAACTTCTTAATATATTTTATATATTTTTATTTGGCTCGAGTCAACTCGAGGATTTTATCCTATGAACTCGAAACCGAACTGAGTCAGTTCGGGTTCAGAAAAATGAACCCAACCCAACCCTTATAGTTTAGGTTGGGTTGGTCTGGGTTGTCGGGTTGAATGTACATCCCTATTACCAGCACTAGTTCACTTCTGGTCACTTCGCTCAACAAATTTCTCAGCCACAATGCTTGGCACGATGGTGTAGTTGATTCCATGAACTCGGCCTCACATGAAGATAGTGCCACAATTCGCTACTTCTGAGATTGCCAAGAGATAAAAAAATTTCGTTGAGATAAAACTCTATTCTTGCAGCGTTTTTTCTATCATCAATGTCTCCAACTGAATCACTATCGATAAAATTGACTAGTTCTTTAGGACCTCGCCGTCTTTGATACTTTAGCTTGTAGCTTGTGGTACCCTTCACATAGCGGAGAATGTGTTTAACCGCTTGATTATGCATCGTAGTAGGCATTTCCATGTACCTACTCACCATTCCAAAAGCATATGAAAGGTCCGAACGAGTATGAGTCAAGTGCCTCAAAATTTTGATGACGCACCTATACTCAGTGGAATTCACCAAGCTTCCATCAGAATCTTTCCCGAGTTGTAACTTTGCTTCCAATGAAATACTTGGTCGAGTTGCATACTGCCATCTTAAATTGTTGCAACAACTTTTTAGCATAGGTCGATTGCTTTAGCATGATGTAATCTTTTGTTTGGTCAACTTCAATATCGAGGTAGTACGTGAGTAACCCGAGATTAGTCATCTCAAATTCTTTCATCATTTGTTGCTTGAACTCTTTGACGCCTTCCACACTTGTACTAGTGACGATCAGGTCACCAACCTACATGCCAACTATGAATGTTTCAACTCCATTGTTTCTTGTATACATTGATTGTTCTTGCGAGCACTTCATGAAGTTTAGACTCTTTAAGCTCTCGTCCCGATATATGTTCCATGCCCTCGGTGCTCTTCATAAATCGTAAGAGCCTTTGATAACTTGTACACGGTGTGTTTTTCAGTTTTGATGATGAACCCTTCAGGTTGGGCAACATACACTTCTTCTTGGAGGTCACCATTTAGGAACACTGATTTGATGTCCAAGTGATGGACCTCCCACCCGTGTTGATCTGCGAGGGAAAGAATCAACCATACAATGTCCAATCTAGCCACAGATGCGAAACCTCCTAAAAAATCAACTCCTTGTCGTTGCATGTATCCCATCACCACGAGTTTTGCTTTATGCTTGATAACATTTCCTTCACTATTCTTCTTCAACTTAAACACCTACTTCAAACTGATGGGCTTGTGTCCGGGCAGTAAGTTAGTTAGTGTCCACTTGTTCTTCTCAATGACTTCAAGCTCTTTTTACATGCCCTATTGCTACATCGTCTCAGTTGCAGCCTCATGGTAAGTTGCCAGCTCCTCGGCCGTGAGCAACACTAACTCTTCAAGATCTAATTCTTCTTCAAGCGTATCTACATAAATTTTAGCAAGAGAACGAAACATCTTTGGTGCATCCTTTGTTGTGGGTTGCTCTCTTGTTCCAGAGAATTTATCACGCCTTTCGGTGTCACAAGTGATGACAAGTGTGGACTTGTTGATGTTGTGTCGGTGCAGTTTCTGTCTGTTGCTTCTCCCACTTCTTCTAGGGCAATGAGCTCTATAACAGTCTGCTTGTTATCGCCAACACTACACCAACCCCACTTCTTCTCTTTTTCGAATATGATATATCTACTTACACAAATTTTCTCATGTTCCGAATCATACAACCTGTGTGCCTTGGTCTCATCCTCTACGCCAAAATACACCATCTTTTGGCTTCTGTCATCAAGCTTTTTGATATATTCTTTGTAGTCTTAACTTGCCTTGTACAACCGAAGACTCTTAGGTACTCGAAGTGAGGTGTCTTACCGAACCATGCTTCGTAGGAAGTGCGAGTGTTTAGTGACTTTTTCAGTAAACATTTTAAAGATAAACCACATTTCGCATTTCCTCGCCCAAGAAAATCGTTGGGACTTCATATTCGAGCAAGCTTCTTGCAGTGTTCATTATGGTGTGGTCTCTTCGCTCAACCACACTGTTTTGTTGCGGAGTATACGGTACGGTGAGTTGACGCTTGATACCTTCCTCTTTGAAAAACTTTGAGAAGTTCTGGGATAAGAACTTGCCACATCGGTTAGTGCACAAGATTTTCAGCTTGAGATCAAACTCATTTAAAACGAGTCTTTTAAACTTCGTGAATGCACATAATGCCTCTCCTTTTACTCATGAAGGCACATAATGCCTCTTCTTTTTTCTTTGAGCATGTACACCCACAAACAAAGACTATAATAGTCAACAAGTGAAAGAAAATACTTGTTACCGTTGATTCTGGCAATTCGGAAGAAAATGTCGACGAAAAAACTGGCCGAAGGTTTCTTAGAAAGAAAAAAATAGCGGAAGTAAAAGGAGAGAGGGAGAGAGATTTGCTGAAGACTCCATGATTTATTGAATTCTTTAAATAACACATCTAATTACAAAAATAGAAAACTAATTACAAATAGAAAAGGTGGGCGAACAGTTCCCTAAGTTGGCCAAAAATGGCAGCTAGAATTACGCTTTTCCATGGGCGTGAATTCAGACGCTTTTCCATAGCTTTTATTTAACGGTTAGCCCAATCGATGATGGAGTGATCTGGCCACACAAATTTGCATGGACAAGTTATAGTTGTTGCTCAACACGAAAACTGGTTTGAGCTGGAAACGATAGCCTTGCTTGTTTGAACACTAAACAACTTTCACATAGCTGGTTTGAGTGTATGATTTTGGGTAGCCCCGTAGTCATCTTCTTCTCTCCCATCATTTTGAGCGCCTGAAAGTTCACGTGCCTAAGTCTTGCATGCCAAAGCTGGGACTACGAGTGCCGTCAATAGAGAGATGGGTTGGTAGGTCTCCAGTTATATCTTGTAGCTGTTATGCAATCGTTTTACCTTCATTAACAAGGTTCCATTTTTGTCGAACATCTTAAGGAACGAGTCAACTAACTCCACTCTGCTTCCTTCTTCTTTCATCTGATCAAGATTGATAATATTACTCTTCAAGCTTGAGATATAATATATCTTGGTTAGTAGACGTTGGTCGCCGTTCTTACACTAAAACAAGATGGATTATTTATGTTGGATCGATACAATTGATCCATCGTCAAGCTTCATATTTTCAATGAGCTTCTCATCAATCTCCTTGAACTTTGTTCGATCTTTGATCATGTGGTTTCTTGCTCAGTTGTCAAGGTACCACATGTTGGTCTCTACTCGGTCTTCTCCTTTTGGGGGAAAGTTCATCATAACCTTCACTTCATTGAGAATCAACAGGTTGGACATCTTCTCGGCCAACATTAATGTGGGCTCTTGATCCTGCATGAGTGTGAGGTTGGCCCCCTCATCGCACTTCTTCTTGCGACACTCCACTGCATAGTGCCCATATTTTCCAACACATCATACTTTTGTCGTCCAGAGGTTGACATTGTCATGGGTTTGTGTGGTATTGTCAATGCCTCCTCTGCCACTATGTCGCGACCATGTCTGTGACCACGTCCACGACCTATGTTTTCCTCGTTATAGCTTCCACGTCCCCTTGTACCGAAAATAAAAAATAAAAAAGAGTCAGCCGCATCATCCTTTTTTGTCCGTGCGAGCCACTCCTCATGTGTGAGTAAGAGGTGTCTCTTTCTCTTTGTCTTTGCAGCCACAAAGTCTCTCCTCGTGAACCTTAAGACAACCAATGACCTCCTCAATTGACATGGTCTTGAGGTAGCTGAACTGGTCGATACAGGTAACAATTGGTATGAATCTCATGTTCACAAATAAACTTAAATACAGCAGGGAGAGAAAAAAAAATAATTATGAATTTTTTTTTTGTTTTTAAATTTGGTCAAAAACACTAATTTAAGAGAGAAATGGCTGTGGGATGGAGAAAAGCGATAAGTCAGTTATGGCTAAACTTAGCCGTAGAAAAAAGAGTGCTCTAACTATGATTGTAGAAAGTAGAGAGAGAAGAACAAGTAGGGAGAAGAACAAGTGAGAACAACAAAGAACATCAAAGCACCACAGCAAACTTGTTTGAGTTAGCGTGTAATACAAAAAAACATTTTGAGAATTTTTTTGTCTTCTTATCTCTTCCCTTTCGACACTCCTTTAAAGTTTCATGAGAGTTATCTAAACGAGTTAGATGAAGAGCGAGCGTTTTTTCCTCTCAAGTTGATATCGGAGCGGTTTTATTTTTCTACAAATTGGTATAAGAGCAATTTATTTTCTACATCTCAAGGGAACAGTTTGAAGAAACTTCTTGACAACGAAGATCTCTTCCACCTTGTAGCCTAACGAACGAATGTCGTTGACGATCGTCGTTAACTTCATGAAAAATTCATCTATTGATTGAACGTCTTCTATGTGAATGGCCTCAAACTCACTCTTCAAGGTCTACACTTATGCTACCTTGACACGTTCCACATCCACATGCATTGTTTGCAGCGTCTCCCACACTGCCTTTGCCGAGTCTTTCTCTGCCAACATGAGAAGGACGTCCTTTGGGATTTCTTAATAGATGGCAACAAGAGTCATCCTATCCTTACACTCCTCAACATCACCATGCTCGATGGCATCTCACACGCCTTATGCCTGTAAGTTGATACGCATCTTTATCGACCATGCTGCATAGTTACTCTTCGTGAGTAATGGGTAGTGGAGCGTTACACTCCCCTCCTTTCATTCTTTATCATTGTTATATCCCCTCCGGCGACTTTGTGTGGTGATGACATTTATTTTGGCATCCTTAGCTCTGATACCAAATGTTGGATGTAGTCCACGATCGAAATATGTCAAAGCAAACAAGTGAAGGAGGAAGAACAACTTGAGGGGAGAGAGCTTTTGAATAAAGGAGCCGTAAGCACTTATGATTTTCAATTCTCTTTTTTGTTGTTAAAAGTGTATACATCTAATGAGTATTTAGAGAGGAGAAAACACTAACTAATTTCATAAACTTTCTACTAAAGTTAAAAACCACTAACAATTTTCTTAATCAAAACACTAAATTTGTTCACAAGACAACGGCTAACAATTCTCCTATAGTTGCTCCATAAGTTAGTAACTTATTCTACCTAGTCAAGTTTATTTGCTCACACATTAAAGGTCATGGAATTGAAGATAGGGTAGTTGCATTTATATTTGGTGTAGTAGTCCTTAGGTTAGATCGGAGCGTTTGTGTTGTTTTATTTAAATTTCTATAATCTCTATTTTCATTGTTTTTGCTGATAATGTTGTACTTTAAATGAATTTCTTACCTACAATTAAGTCTACTATGACATCATTTATGAAATATTTCAAAGGAATTTTTCTCCGCATAGTAGACATGTCATGCATCGAGTGGTGACCTTATTCTTTGACATAAAAATACAATCATTACAATTTTGATATTAGAACTATTTAAAATTTCTTATAAACTAACAACTTAGATATCTAATTATAAAAAATATTTTAACAAAATGTATTATAAATTTCACTTGGGTTAGCCTAATAACAAACCTATTAAATTGAGTTGGATTGAGCCAATCAAATAATAACTTTCGACCAAACTTGAATCAAATTAATGTCGGCCTAACCACAGAATCATTGAAAAGAGACCTAATTTTAAAACTTTGACATCAATAATTTCTTCCAAATTAGTATCAACTAGTTTCATATTTTCTATTAACTAAACTTGAATCGAAGATATAAAAAGATATTATCAATGTATTAAAAATCTTCTTTTCTCGAACTCCTCACATAAAATTCTAGATCTGAGTATTGGGTAACAAAACTTAGATTACCTCTTCATTTATACCATCGTCTTTGTTTTATGCACGTTTGGTGTTACGTAGAATGTTGGATAAACAAATCTCGATGACGTCGGTTTTCGTGGCATAGTTCTACACCATACGGACCAACAAAAGAAAATGTTCATGATATAAAGCACATGAAAGTTCACACTCACTTTTATTTAATCAAAGACAACACAACCATCAAACAACAAACACTTGTGAAGCAAACAAAAACAGTTCAGTCTCTGACTAAGGACAAACAAAGCCTTGTGGAATACTTTTCCCACATGAATTTACAACCAAACTAAGAGCAATAGGCACATCAACAGTAACAACACCCAACACATTCGCCTTCAGCGCCGTGCACAAACACAATGCAGCCTCGAGATCGGCCAACCCCTTCAACAAAGTACAACATTTCTTGCTAGGTTTCGCTCCGATCTGCTCAGATATGAGCCCTAGCCAGCTACCGCAAACCCCTAACTTGAGTGTATCTTTTGGGCACTTAGCCTTCGCTATCGGTGTGGTAGCAGGCGATGGCTGAACCTTCGGAGAGCAACCCGGTTTGGCTGATGAAACACAAGCCAAAGCTATGATGTTCAACAAGGCTACAAGAGCCAAAGCCTTTGGAATTCTGAGCCCCATATCCAATATCGAATGTGTGTATAGCAATTGTGTGTTTTGAAGGTGTATTTATGGAGAGATATTAGGGTTTGGCACATGTGAAGTTTGTGGCTTAGAATTTAACTTTAGGGGTTGCAGTGAGTGAATGGCATTGGTTAATGCACGCTGTCAGAGGCTATTTTCTCCATTGGCAGACACACCAAATTGTGGCTGCGGATAATTTGAGTGCATGTGAATTGTACAGAAGAACGTTATCCGTATTGGATTTTTTCTCAATGGCATTGGTTAAGGCACGTTGTCCGATGTTCAACAAGTTGTCTTTCAAATCTGGTATATAAAATACATAGGTGATTACTTGCACAATCTCATTTACCTTAAATTTTACATTTCTTTACCCATCACAATCGTATTTAGTTGTCACTCAACTTCACAGATGGTTGAAACTTCTCATCAATATGATATAAAAGTTCTTTCTTTCCATACATGTGGTTGCTATGAGTCAAGAAACCAAATGTCCTTATTTTCTTTTCAGCTTTCTTCTCATCTAAATAGGCCGTTAATAGCATCTCTTCGTTGGTTTCTCCATAATTTGCTCTGTCATTCTCCTTTTTAGGACACTCTATTGGTAATGTTCTAATCCATGAGAGTGGTAACATTCCACCGTTGATCTTCCATCATGTGTGACTTTTAGAGCTTGTTCTTCCTCACAAACATAGAGACTATTTTGTAACTCATCAATGGTAGGAATCCAAATCATTAGACTCCTCAATCAAACAAACGACATAGTCGAACTTAGAAGGCATAGATCTTAAGATCTTTTCTATGATGTCAATGTTTGTCATCTTCTCTCCATGAACTTTCTTTCTATTGGCAATCACGAGAGTTCGAACAAAGTAGTCTGACATTAACTCTCCCGTCTTCATGTGAAGAACCTCTCACTCTTTGCGAAGAGCTTGCAATTGTGCACGTTTAACTTGAGTTGTTCCCTAGTACTTCTGTTTCAAGGAGTCCCAAATATCTTTGGTTGTTTCTTTTTTAGAAACCGGACAATCTAAAACTCAATTATAAAATTTATAAGATGTGAAACTCAAAAGGGTGACAAAGCATTTATTAATATTTTATCAAATTTTTAAATCACGATAACAATCAACTTTAAAATAAAATGCTTCAAGACACCCTCGCACGTTAAATTCCCAACAACACAAACAAACTCCTGATTTCAATTATGCGAAACAAAATAAACAAATCAAATTAAATGCTATAGATTTCTTTTTTCTTCTTCTTTCATCCCTATTTTTGCTAATTTTACTCCATGTTTTATCTCTGCTTCATGTAACTTTTTTTAATTAAACATTAACGCTATTTAGAATGTATGAAGCTTTGAGCTATGTATTCAAACTGTACCTCTTGTAACTATGAAGTCTTAAGCATATTTAGGTCGTAGTGTAGGAAACACATGAAGTTCTAGATGTGGGATCAGACTAAATTTGGAATGTAAAAAGCTTGGATATTGGTTTTTAGACTACTATGCTTGGAAAGTAAGAAGCTTTGAGCATAGGTATTCCTGCTTGGAAAGTAAGAAGTGTTGAGTGTAGGTATTCAGACTATGCCGCTTAAAACGTAAATATGTTGCTTCACTTAGAATATGACATGAATTCTAACTTAGGTTGTCAAACGCACTCATCACCCCTCTTCTTGACACCTGCTATCCTTCATCAGCTTGCATGATCAATTTTTAAGAATTGATTAGTATGATTTCTTCCTATTTATTTGAATTTTCATAACTTTCTATATATAAACTCAATCAACTTGGTTTCCCCACCAAAGTTGTAGAGTTTTAATCCATGTTTACAAAGACATTTTTCTCGTAATTTATAATCAATTATAAAATAAAATAAATATGTCCAAAGTCGGTCTAAAAACTATAAATCTTACCGTTCTTGACGCATGCCGAAACGCTGACCTCCGATCTAGTTCAACTTTAGCTTCTTTCAATAACTTGTAAAATTCCTCTGGCAACAACATACTAAAATATCAAAATCTAATTAAAAAAGCTCTCAGATTTGGAGGAAAACCGAAACTAAAACTTGAAATCTTACCGCTTCATGTTTCTTGATTCTTGATGGATTTGGATAATTCAAATGTTCAGATTGGGACTCCTTAATGTTCTGAGAATCTTTTGTGAACGGTCCATGGTCGGATAACGCCCCCTCATAGTCGGATGGAAGTATCCCAGTTGCGAAAGTGATGAGCTAATTAGTGATTTATTTAGGGGAATTGTTAATGCTCTTAGCTTGGAGAGAAAGTTTAGAAAATTTGTTAGTGCTTTCTCCCCTATCAATACAGTCACCTACTCTAACAAAAATAATCAAAAAGCATACTGCTTAAGGTTCTTAGTACAAAGAAACTCTCTCTTCAAGTTGTTTTTTGTGCTTCAATGATTTGTTTTGGTGTATTTCAATCAAGAGCCAAAACCAACACTTGATATCTGAGCTAGGATGTCAAAAAAAATATCATCAACATAAAAAGTCACTGGAGATGATGTGACAACGATAAGCCGTGGAAGGGAGAGGAGTATAATGCTTCAGTACCCGTTACTCACAAAGAGTAACTACGCAGTATGGTCGGTAAAAATGCATGTTAACTTAGAGTAAAGTGTGAGGGACACCATTGAGCATAGTGATAACATTGAGGAGCGTAAGAACAGGATGACTCTTGCTGCCATCTACCAAGCAGTCTTAGAGGATGTCCTTCTCATATTGGTAGAGGACTCAAGAGAGGTACCGTGGAAGATGCTGCAACCAATGCATGTGGGTGTGGAATGGATCAATGAAGCAATGGTGCATACCTTGAAGAGTGAGCTCAAGACTATCGATATGAAGGATGATGAGTAATAGATGACTTTGTCATGCCATGAAGTTAGTAACGATTGTCACCGGCATCTGTTTGTTAGGCGACAAGGTGGAGAGATTTCCTTGTCAAGATTTTCTTCGAGTTGTCCCTGAGATTCACATTATACACATACATGCACATTCCTTCCACTTTTCTATTTCTTAAGTATAAGGTGTTCTAATCACTTCAATTAAATAAGACTAAATTTGAGAGAGAGAGAATTGGTGTTTTGAAAGGTTCAAGAATGGTTGGCTACTTATATTGTTAGTGGGCCCACCTTTTGGTTTGAGTTGCATGCATGAGGGGTGTCCCATTATCTTACCCAAATTGAATGCCGCCCACATGTACTCCCATTTTTATATCTTTTTTCCCCATAATAGTCGGTTCTTTTTCCTTCTTATATTATTTCCTCCTTCGTAAAAGTTTTTCCTCACATCTAATCAATTTAAAACAGCTCTATAAAAATTATCCATGACTTCTCATTGGCGAAAGAAGGATGGTCGGTAAGAAGAGTCCATCTCGAGTGAAGTACCTCGGTATAAGTGAAAAAGAATTCAAAGGACGAAGGCAAACCGGTTCAAAATTGTTGACTAAGACGAACCAAGTAGTTGCCTTTACACGTATCATTTATGTTTTATGTTATATGATGATATAATCATGTTATATGATGATATGATGATAATATATGATAATGTGATGATAATATGACAACGTTATATGATGATGTATATAAGATGATGATGAGTCCAGGGAGGGTGCGAACCGCATGGGGATCCACACTCGCACGTGTGGGTTGTGTGTAGAGAAGTATTACACGTCCAATTTTGATTAGATTTGAGGCCACCCCCTATGATGATTTTAATGATAAGTCCCTAATCATGAGTTGCATGTGTTTGATTCCCTGACCCCAATAGTGAGGTCACATACTGAGTATTTCTAAGTCGTGTGCTACTTCTATTTCAGGTATAGGCAAGGCATCTTGTACGGCCGACGATAGTATCGCAAGTTAAGACTATGGCACATGCATAGAATAGTGATATTTTATTCCTTATTCTTTAGGTTAGGATAGAATGTTTTTAATTTTATTGTTTATTTATTTCCTTTAGTATTTTGTTAGGTTGTTTTAGAGATGTTTTCAAACAAGTGCATGACAAAATTTTATAATGAAGTTTTAAATGTTTATTTCCACATAAAAACATAGGTTATGATGACGTTAATGACTTTAGGTTAGTAGACATCGGATGTCGTTACATTTAGACAAACTATTCATATTTTTTTCTGTTACATAACGACCTGTTTTTATACATGACAATCTAAAGTCTGTACTAAAACATGTGGAATAAACACTTCACGTAGAATACGTCTATAAATCAAAGGAAAATGTTTTGAATTCATAACAAGACCACAAACTAACCTAACATTTAAAAATTTAAGGTCTCGTTAAAGCGTTAAAACCTTAATTGATAATTTAACACAAAATCTAACATAAAATATATAATGACCTACTTTTCGAAAACCCTAGACTAACCCGAGTTCATTATTATAGCATGCTCACATCATTTAAAGTAGAAGAATAAAAAATGCATGTATATAGTCAAATTGCAAAAAGAATAGTGGTCGGTTTCCTTGGGGTGGTTGGGCTTCATTAGCTCGATTGACTTTTTAGATAATTTTGGATCATCCCATAATTAAGCATAAAAAAGTCAATATAGCTTACTATTTTAGACAAGTTATAATATTTAACAATGTTTAGGATAATTAAGTTAGTTGGCTCCACGAACAATCTCTTAGCTCAATTTTTTACAAGAATGGAATATTATAGCTAAATTTTAATTTTAGGTAAGCTGAACATAGGAACGATAAGCTCCGATATGTTTAGGAGTTCCAAGTTAAGCCTAAAATTTTAAGTGGACTCACTATCTAGGTACATCATGTCATTAGTTAAATTAAGGAAATAGGTGATAAACATTATCAATTTTGATTTTTTTAAAAGATATTTATAACGACACTAGATTTCTATTAACCTAAAATTACTATCGTCATTATAGTCTATGCTCTTATGCATAATTAACATTTGAAATTCATCTTAAAATATTGTCATGGACTTGCATGTTTGAAAACATTTTTAAAACATAAAGAAATAATAAATAAAGTACGTAAAATATTAAAGGTAAAGAACATCATATATAACCTAAGACTAAGAAAATAAAATATCACTATCCTATGCACATGTCATGGTCTCTAATTGTGATGTCGTCCATGGGTACCCTACATTTACCTGAAATAGAAGTAGCACATGACTTGAATATTTTAAAAATACTTAGTAAGTGACCCACTATTGGGGTCAGGGAATGCAAACACATGCAACTCATGATCTAGAAATCTATTGTTAAAATCATCATAAGAGTGGCCTAAGTCCGGACAAATTGAATGTGTAGTACTTCTCTACACACAACCCACGCATACGAGCGTAGATCTCCAGGCGGTTGCACCCCCTGGACCCAACATAGTCGAGTTAACTGTTTATAGCGACGTTCGGAGCTCAGCAAACCCTTGAGTGTCATGCGAGGCATGATCATTTCATCATCGTGTGCGCATCCGTACTCATCATCATAAATGAGAAAGTAACCCGATGTATATGTACACACAAATTGCATAAGGTCCCTATAGTTTTCATTTTTTAATTGTGCTTATCACACAACCTTCCTATATATCATTCACACATTACCTTAGGTAACATTTTTGTATTGGTCTTCATACGTTAATTATCATTAACATCAATTAGGGTTGTGCCTTAGAAAACTCGTCGTCATAATACATAATGACAATTAATACATGGGCATCATCTTAATACGAAATATCATCATATTAAGTCATCTCATCATCATACATCTTACATTATCATGTTGTCATGCATCCTCATCATCATGTCATCATATCATGTACATCATCAAATCATCATATAACGTCATCACATTATCATCACATCATCATGTAGCGTAAAACATAAATGACACATGAAAGGGCCACTGAACATGTGTCGTCATACATAAAAAAAAGTCTTCTGATCGAGCCGATAGAAGGTCACTTACCTGATTAACTTAAACTATGGTCACTAATTTATCCTTAATGAAGGTTTAATTTCGTCATTTGAAATTCAAGTCAAGCCCATAACATCAATTTTTTATATTTACATTTTAAACAATAATTTAATATCGGTTTGAAATAATTTATAGTATTTTTCTTAACATTCATAAATAAAAATGGATAGAAAAATAGATTACAATAAAATGATTACCCACATGATAGCACTTCATAGACAAAATGATTACCCTCAATAAATTTAGACCAAAACATATTTCAAATTAATCCTCAAAACATTCGGTTTGTTTGTGTTTATGTCTTTTATACTTTTTAAATGTTTAAAATTCTTTATTGTATTTTATTTTATTTATTTATTATTATTGTTTTCAATAAAGCTTACAAATCCGACATCCACACCGCCTCCAAAAAAATAATATATAACCCTGTCACCACATTATCCATTTTCCAAATAATTCAATGTAAAATAATGTAAAACCCAAATTATTACTTTTTCTAATTATTCTTAAAACTATAAATTACATTAAAATATTTTGGGATCAAACAAAAAAAATCATTTTAAAATATTCTATAAAATAGATTCAATTAAATTTTTTAACCTAATAAATATCTCAACTTTCAAATTTATATTTATTTTATCTCGAAATTTTAAAAATTGTTGAACTTTTAAATTTTCAATTAAATTTTCTATCTACATCTTTTAAAATTCACAAATTTACCAAAGTTATATTATTATTATTATTATTTTATTTAATTAGTCCATTTTAAACATTTTTAATATTTTAAAGTTTAATAATATAAAAATTGGGAGTAATACGAACTTAAAAATTTGAAAATTACAAGCTTAGTCCCTCAACTTTTTACATTTTCAATTTCCATTTTATATTTAATAAATTTCTAAAAAAAAAATTATTTTCGCATCTAATAAATTTTTTACTCAAATTTTTAATTTTGTGATCCGTAGATATTCATTATTTTTAGATTAAATGTAAAATTAAAACCTAAACCATTTATTAAACATAAAATAAAAAAAAATATATATATATATATATTAAACCGTCTTATTGGATATATTTTAAAACTTTTCAACTTTTTGAAAACGAAGGCATGTGGTGTTGTTTTAACACTTTTACTAAAATGCCCCCAACCATACGTTTTTTTTAATAAATAAATCAATTAAAGAAAAACTAAATTAGGCAGTTTTACCTTTGACCTTCTCGTCAGTGTTCTGCATTTTGAAACTGTCGTAAGCCAGATAGGATAGCCCACAGAGCCTCCACACTCCCCACGCGCTAACTTCGCACGTGTTCTGCACTTTCCCACTGCCCTCCATTGTACGTTATGATTATGTTAGATCATAAACCGCTAATTATGTTATATTGATCTTAGAACGTAGATTTCGATTCCATAGAATATTAGGTTGACCAGGTATCTCGTAAGGATAATTAGGGCATAACTCCTATTATGAACTAGCTAGGAAGGGTTAGGGTCTAATTGATACATAGAGTTAAGTTGTCAACCAAACGAAATCCCAAAAGTCATAGAGGGTATACTATTGAGGTAGCTATGGTTGTGCCTAGTGTGGAACTATGGTCATATACTGTTATACCCGAGTGGGGGTGTGAACAGGCAACTTATTGTCTTAGCTTGGAAAGGTGATATGTCAAGTAGTTAACGGTTCCTAAGACAGGTAGTTTACTATTGTAACTCGAAGAGGATGTACAAACAGATAGATTATTGTTTCCACCTAAAATGGCGATACAATAGGTAGTTTACTGATCTTATGGGTAGGGAATGGTTGCCCGACACCATTAGGGAGAACCTTTCAGATAGAACCTAGTAGGCAGACACATGTGGAGTACGGTTACTGTTTTAAGAGAAAAGGGTTACCACATACTTATGAGATTTACCCTTGGCATTTTCCTATGGGCCACAGGGGCTCGAGGCACAATTAGCACAAAGTTGATGAGGGACCTAAGAAAATGAAAAACATAGAGCTAAGAGTATCGAAAACCTTTAAGTTATGAATCAATACGGAAATAAAATGATAGGTCTCATTCACGATGGTATGTGTTTGCATCTAACCCCAATAGTGAAATCATTTACTTGAGTATTTCTTAAAATACTCAAACCACGTGCTACCTTTATTTCAAGTAAAAGCAAGTAGAAACTATGACACATGCTTAAAATAGTTGTGTTTAATTTCTTAGACTTTAGGTTAGAGTAGGGTATTTTTACTTAATGTTTATTTATTTTGTTTAGTACTTGGTTATGTTGTTTTAAACATGTTTTCGAATGTATAAGCCCGTGACAGTATTTTATGTTGAAGTTTCAAATGATTATTTTCGCACAAATGAGTACTTTATGCATACAATAGCAAATTTAGGTTAAATAGGCTGTTACAGGAACTCTTAAAGCCCTAGGTATAGGCATGCACGCTATCCTAGGGAATGCATGAAACTTTAGACACATGCTATATCATAGGGGACACATGAAATTTCAAACATAGTTCAGGATCAATATGTTCGTTGACCATAGGACTCCACAAGTCTTCCAAAGAAGTGTCTAAGGGACAAGAAATAAGAACCATGAACTAAGAACCAAGTAAAAATCAAGAACCCAAAACCTCAAAATCAAGGTCCTTGGTTCAAAACTAAAAACTTAAGAACTCAGAATCCTAGACCAAGATTCTCAACGTAAAAACACGTATGTACTAAGAACTCATGACTAGAACCTGAGGACCGAGGTTCTTAGAACAAAAACCAACACATGTATCATGATCAAGAAAATAGTGGTACTCTAGCATCTAGTATGGACACGATTAAGAGCTTACAATTAGATTACTTATTGTGTCTTGGACTCACTCTATATTTTCCATGTGTTTCATGTGAACAAGGACGGGAATTTGGTGCCATAGAGAGTCAAGCCTAGAGAACTAGAACCTCCACTATTGTTGTATCAATTTTCGTCATCTGATTAGACTCTAAATGAACAACCCCATATCTTTTTCCTTCACAGACATCTAGTTTGTACTATAGGGCAAGCCTTGGATGTAGAATCAGACTACATCGCTTATAACATATGAAGCCTTGGATGTAGGTTTTCAGAATGTATCATAGGACAATCCCTAGATGCAGGTTCAAACTACGTCACTTGGAATGCATGTGAAGCATTGAATGTAAGTTCAGACTGTGTCAGTTGGAACGTATGAAGTCATGAACACAAGTTATCAGGTTCATGACTAGTACCGTAAATCATAAAGGGAGTGTTTTGAAACTTTATTTTGATGTAATATAAGTATATTGTATATTATGTTTTAAATTCTATTTGTTTTACGTTGCCATCTTTTTACATCATTGAATAAGCCAAAGTCAAGACGTTGAGACTGTGCCTTATAGTAATGGTCCGTGATTTGATGCGTCGAAAAATGGGTCGTTGTATTAGCATCAATCGTTGTTGATTTCATCAAAGAGCTTAAACAATGAACTCCTTTTAAGTTCCCAAGATTATGGATAGAATGATTTAGTAGAGTTGAGGTAGACAATATCTTTTCGTAAAATTTATTATAACACCATTTTCATGTCGTATAATTTCAAATTTCTAAATCCAATGTAACTCGACTACGACGGATGCTTATTGGACTGATTGATCTAAGCAAAGATATTTTTAAAATAATAGTTTGAATAATATTTTTAAATTTATAAAAAAAATTAAAATATCTTTGGAATGAAACCCGACTATATTATTTTAAAAATATCTTTAAACTTTTAAAAATATTTTAAAAAAAAAGTTAAAATAGTATTATCTATAAAAAAAAAATCATAAAATTTTAAAATCAGAATTAATATGGATAAAATCGATCTGTTTATACCTCATAAATTATTCTCCTATTTAAAATTATTTTTTTGTGTTTAATTAAGATACTAATAAAAAAGTTTACGGGTATTTTAAAAATATATATATATATTTTTTTTTTGTAAAGTAAGGTATTTTTAAGTCATTAAAAAAATTTAAAGATATTTTTTAAATAAATTATTAATTGTTTTCATTATTTTTAAAAAATTTGTAAGTGAGTGAAAATACAAAGTTATTTAAAAAATAAAAATAAACATTTTAAAATGGGTTAGGTTAAAAGAGAATAAATCTACAAATAAGTATTTAGAATGTTTTTGAATTAAAATAAAATAATCCCACCTCGAGAATCAAAATTTGGACATAAACCTAATCAATATCATAAATGAATCAAAATAATTTAAAAAGGTTATAAAAAAAAGGTTATAAAAATAGTATTAACCTATAAGATTAATTATTTAGAAGTTGAAAATATATTGAATTATTTTCATTAAAATACGATAAGTAAATAAATATTTAAGAAAAATTAAAAGCTTTGGAACTATACATAAATACAAAATTTAAGGATTATGTTTAATTCTTTAATCTTTATTGTTTCATATAGTGTCGACATATTCAGAATTTTAAAATTATTTTACTCATTAAATAAATAAAATAAAATTTATATTTAATTTAAAAATAAATAAATAATAGAGAGAGAGAGAGAGAGAGAGAGGTAAAGTCTATCCGATTGAGACCCTCTGCAAACTCCCTTCTTCCACGTTAACATTTAATATTTACAATAAAATAATTAAAAATAAAATAAAAAAGCTAGAGAGAGAAAGAGGGGGAGAGAGAGAGAGAGAGAGAGAGAGAGAGAGAGAGAGAGAGAGGCACTTTACCACTTTTATATGTTGCACGCATCCATGGCAGAGAACAGAAGGAACCCCAAAGTTCACAAGCAAACTCTTCTTCCTTCTTCATACCAAACAAGAACAACAAGAACAACAAGAACAGGAACAAGATCAGCCCAGCAGGAACCAACATTTGAAGGTTTATTATCAACAATTTCTTCTAGTTTTAACTCCCTTTTTGTTAATTTCTTCATCTCTCTGATTTTTGTTTCATTTTTTGGGGTTTAGATCTTGCAATCTCATGCTCTGTTTGATTGGGTTTGGTTCGTATGATTATTACTTCTGGGTTCTTCCTAGATGAAGGCCATGTCCTTACCCTTGTCTTTTGAAGACATTCGTTCAAATGGGGTATTGAATTTCACTTCTCTCTCCGATTCTCCGCCGCCGCCTCCACAACTCCGCCGTCACAACTGGAGTTGTGGCACTGATAGTACCAATCTGCTCAAAGATATTTGCTATGTGGGTGCTGCTGAACCCACCTCTGTTCTCGACACTCGAAGAAGCCCAAGCCCTCCCACTTCCTCTTCCACACTGTCTTCGTCTTTCGGCGGCGGTGGTGGTGGTAACGCCTCCACCGACACTGCAGTGGTTGCGCCCCCATCTTCTCTCACTCAAAACCCTTCTCCTTTAGACAAATGCGGCGGCGGCGGTGGTGGTGGCGCCCTTGGAATTGATGATTGGGAAAGTGTTTTGCCGGAATCCCCTGGCCATGGTCCCTCCGTTCTTGGGTTAATTATGAGTGATGTTGAAGACCCATCTCTGGGATTGAATAAGCTACTGCAGAGCGGAGGCGGCAGCGGCGGCGGTGGTGGTTCTCATCTGGACTTGGACTTTTCCGGTGTCGATCATGGTTTCGTCTTCGAACCGATTACTCTCGCCGGAGAATCTATTGTAGACCCATCTTGCAACGATTTCCATAACGGGAGACTGTTTCCTGGCGTGTTTCAGAATCAGAATCAAATGATGGAAGCGATTGATGAGAAGCCACAGATTTTCAATTCTCCCCAAGTTATGATGAATCAAAATCAAACCCAGTTCACTCAGAATCCGGCTCTGTTTATGCCTCTGCCTTATGGCTCCCCTGTTCAAGATCACCATCAAAACCACCACCACCACAATCTGCTGGTTCCGCCGCCTGCTAAACGGTTCAATTCGGGTTCAATTGGGGCTAATTATCAAGAAATTATGAATCGTAGACAGCAACAGGCACAACAAGTTCAAGTTCAGATGTTTGCTCAGCAGCAGAGGGCATCAATAGCAGCAGCTATGGCAAAACAGAAAATGGTGGATGAAGAAATAGCAAATCAACAGCTCCAACAAGCCATTTCCGACCAGCTATTCAAAGCCATAGAGGTAATCGAAACAGGGAATTCTGTACTCGCGCAAGGGATATTGGCGCGGCTCAATCATCATCTCTCTTCCCCCATCGGGAAGCCCTTTCAAAGGGCTGCATTCTACTTCAAGGAGGCGTTGCAGTCACTCCTTCAAAACCCTTCAAATCCATCCTCCAATGTCATCTCCTCCCCTTATAGCATCATTTTCAAGATTGCTGCTTACAAATCCTTCTCTGAGCTCTCCCCTGTTCTTCAGTTCGCTAATTTCACCTCTAACCAAGCCCTCCTCGAGGCCTTCAATGGCTTCAATCGACTTCACATAATCGATTTCGATATCGGATACGGCGGGCAATGGGCTTCTTTGATGCAGGAGCTTGCCTTGAGGAATGGCAGTGGGTGTCTCAAAATCACAGCCTTTGCTTCGACTTCCACACATGACGAATTTGAGCTTGGTTTTACCCAAGAAAACCTGAAGAATTTCGCTAATGATCTTGGTATTGGGTTTGAGCTAGAAATTCTTAACATGGAGTCTTTGAATTCTGGTTCATGGCCATTGCCACTAAATGTTACAGAAAATGAGGCGATTGCGGTGAATCTCCCTGTTGGTTCGTTCTTCAACGACGCACCCCCATTGCCGATGGTTCTCCGTTTCGTCAAGCATCTATGCCCAAAAATCGTTGTGTGTGTTAACCGAGGGGGGAACCGAATGGATGTGGCGTTCCCCCAACGTGTAATCAATGCGCTGCATTGTTATTCAGGGTTGCTTGAATCAATGGATGCAGTGACTGTGAATATGGATACCCAAATGAAGATGGAGAGGTATCTACTGCAACCCGGCATCGAGAAGCTGGTGAGGAGTGGTGAGGCTTGGAAGGAAAGGCTGCCTCCATGGAGATCTCTGTTTTTATCATCCGGATTCTCCCCATTGACATTCAGTAACTTCACGGAGTCGCAGGCCGATTGTTTGGTGCAGCGAACGCCGGTGCAGGGATTTCACGTCGAGAAGAGACAGTCGTCGCTTGTTTTATGCTGGCAGCGAAAGGAGCTCGTGTCGGTCTCCGCTTGGAGGTGTTGATAGGATCATTTGTCTCGGTTTTAGTTGTATGATGATCATCAAAATTGCCGGGTTTTTTTTTTAATTTTTTTCTTATCCATTTGGTTATGGTTCAACAACAACAGTTGCTAATTGTGTATGTGCTATTTGCTCTAATCACGACTCTTTATAATAGTACGATATTGTCAGTTCTGACCACAAGCTCTTAAGGCTTTCCTTTAGCTACCCGCTAAATTAACTAAATTGAAATTTGCTTCAAAATGAAATTAAAATTGAAAAGGCCGTACGCCATCATAAGTACGAAAAAAACCCGATCAGACGACTGTGACGGCGGGGGCACCATCCATCTCCGAGAACGACATCTCCATCAAGCTCCAAGCCACGTGTATGGTTGATGCGTGACTTTGACCGGCGCTTCCCCCACAGTCATCTGTCCTCTATATTATTTAGTATTTATTTATTTAATTGTTTGTGGGGCCCACAACTGTGATGTTGCCGTCGTCTGAATCTGATCAGCAAGCCAATGAGGACCGTGGGATGGAAGGCCCAACGTGGAAGCTCAGCCGTGTGATTGAAGTAATCAAAGTGTCAATAATTCAGTTCTTTACTAACTGATTTTATTATTTATAATGTACATAAAAATATTTAATTAAAAAATTAAAGATTTATAAATCACTAATTATATTTTAATGGATTTTAAAATATTAATTAGCTCTATATTAATTAACCGACCATATTGACTATCTCCAAATCATTAGCCTACTAATATTTTAAATTTCAATTATTAAATTTATTAGTATATACAATTATATAAGGCAAATTGAAATGCACCCATTTTATTTATTTATCAGTCAAACCCTTATTAAATTTTGCATATTTATACCGGTGTTAAGACATATAAGGAAAGTAGAACATAGTACCTATTATAAAGGTGTTAAGACCTTTGTTTAACAGACGTGTTTTAAAATTTTTAGACTGATAGTGAAAGTGTTGGAGTATATATGTTTCGATTTTGAATATATATGTTTTGGAGTAAATTGAAAGTTTAAGAAGTAAAAGATTTATAGTTGGGATTGTGTTTGATTTGTTCATAAGTAAAACCACTTTGTTGAAGCTTTTGTTGTTCTTTTACCTTTATCCTTCTCTCTTTTCTTTTCCAATCCTCAAAGAATGAAAAGAAAAGAAAAGAAAAAGGAAACAAAATACCTTTCTTTTCACTTGGGGAACATAGATTCTAATTTCCAAGATTGGGAATTTCATGTTTATATTTATATGCTATGAATGAAATGAATTTATAAGAGATTATGCATGCATATTTATCGAGTATAATAGTATAATATGTGAGAAATGAATATGAATGAGAGTTGTCTTGCATGATTTATTTACAATGAAAAATTATGAGGACCTGATGCATATTTGTATGTTCATGTGTATTGGGATACTTTCTCTTTATGATGAGTATGGACGCGTACACTATGAGATGGAAATAATCATCATCTTTCTCATGATGCTACGATGGTCACTATTCTCTTCGAGTGTCGTGTGTAGAGAAGTATTACACATTCAATCTGTCCAAACTAGAAAGTCACCTAAGAGAAGACAACTTTAAATGATAGATCACATTCATGTTGCATGTGTTTGCATTCCTTGACCTCAATCGTGAGGTTGCTTGCTGAGTATTTCTTAAAATACTCAAACTTTGTGCTATTCTTATATTTCAAGTAAAAGTAAGACACCTCTGTACGGTTGACGGCAGCGTCACATTAAAGACCATGAAACTTGTGTCATGGTAGTTTCATTTTATTTTCGTAGATCTTAGGTTAGATCAGGACATCCTTTTTAATTTCTCTTTGATTTATTTATATTACACATTGGTTATTTCATTGTATTGTTTTAAGACTTTTAAGGCAAACCTATAACTCCATAGAATCATTTTATGAATGATTTTAAATGAATGTTTCTACATAAAAAAAAAAAGGTCACGTCACTTACTTCAATAGAAAATTAGGATCGTTACAATTCTTTAGTTTCACCCGAAAATTTTCTTTTTCAATAAGGTTTTAAAAAGTGAACGGTGAAGTCATTTTCAATTTTGAAGAATATCTTTTATCTGTATGTGCTTGAAATCGTGCAAAACTTGCTGTCAATGACATTGATATTGATATTGATGCAAAGCCCCATGGATCTTTAGCTTCAGTTACTTTCATTTAGCATATGAGAAAGTGACCTTTCTCTTCTCTTCTCTTCTCTTCTCTTCCTCTTCCCAAAAAACCAACCAAATCTCGAGCATTATTTCATGTTAAGTCATACAATCATACACAATCTTATGATGTCATCTCACTTTTACTCGTCGTAAATCGAGCCGAAGAACAAGCAAAAAAAGGAAGGAAAAAAAGTGGGTTTTCTTTTATTATTCTCTCCCAAAAACCCAAATTCAAAATTGATGTACACAAAGCCATTGTTGGAAGAAAGTAGATTCCAAGAAAGAGAGAGAGGCCAAAATATAAAAGTTGAACCATTTGCTTTTGTTAAATGCAAAATGAACTTTAATTTGTTTAGCAATTATCACATTATGATACCAAAAAGGAAGGACTTTTGTAATGGAGAAGCCTCCTAGGAGTGAGGGATTCAGGTAAAGATATGGTAAAGAGTGAGAGACAGACAGAGATTTGGCAGCTTTAGGAGTCTCCGAAAAATGAAAGAAACAAACAAAGCTCTCTTAGTTGAGTTGTACTAATGACTTGTCAAATCCCCTTAATATCATTTTTTTTCTTAAGAAAAAGAAAGACAAAAGGGTTTTGATTTTGTGGTTTTAAGAATATTAAAAGTTGAGAAACTTTAACCACAAAATCAACCAAAGTGTGTTGTTTTTGTATTTTTCATGTCAATTGAGAAACCCATTTACAAAGCATTGGGGTTTGGTTCAAAAGAATCCTATTCTTTTTCCCTTTACTTATTTTACATATCTTTTATACACGCTCTTTATATTTCTAAGTCAGCTTCGAAAATGTTTATTATTGAATTATTGAACGAGAATATCTCACTTTTGTGTATTACATGAAATTAAACGTGAATATATTAAATTTAAAAGGAATAATGAAAAGGGTTAAGCTAAACGAGATATATAAATATGATTTTAATAAAAGAGGATTAGATCACGATCTCGATAATACGAGTGTAAGAAAGTATAATGTAAAAGTGGGTTAGGGAAAGCATTTGGAAAAAAGGAAAATGGTGAAATATATGTACGTGGGTGCATGCTCGTGTGCGTGTAGAAAGAAAAAGTTAGGGTTTCGGGAGATAAAATAATTCGCCTATCTCGCTTTTATTATTATTATTATTATTATTAAAACTTTAATAGATGCTTGGCCACACCATACCTTTCTCTCTTTCTTTTAGGTTAGAGTCAGCTTAGAAACAACGCGTTGTTAGCATTTTTGTTTTAAAGTTTTGTTGAAAAAGTTATAAATATACAAAAACCCAAAAGTAAACACTCATATGATTAGGAAAGGCCAATAATTGTAGGCCCTCTCTCTTCTACATCTGTCTTTGTTTTTGGAATTTTTAATGAATACTGTTTTGTTTTATTATTATATGGTCGAGTTTTGGCTCCACGTCACTTTTGCATGGCTGAGTTGGCAACACTCTATTTCATGTTTTTTTTTTTTTTTTGTCTTATTTTTAATGAAAAAGTAAACTCATTCGATTTAGTTTGGTTTGGTTTTGGTTTTTTCGGTCTCTTTTCCATATAATTGTACTTCTTTCTTAATAGAATCGTAATCTTTAAGTCTTATATGCGTAAGAGATTGAAAAGAGAGATTTTTTAGTCGATTGATTTTTTGAAAACTCGGTCGTTTTCGGTTTATGGAAGGTTTTATTTGAATAGAAAGATGAATATGTTAGGGTATGGAATTTTGTGGTTGACCCAAGAGAGGTAGAGAGAAAGAGGGCAAATTAAAAGAGTTGATTAAGCAACCAACTTAGTGTGAGGGCATGTGTTTAGGAATGGAGGGTGGGTTTGGCAAATGATTGGTGGAATTTTAATTTGGTTTACATTAATTCAGCTATCAGACACAACATTGACTTTGTTTAAAATTTTGGGTCTCTTAAAAATATATGTTGGGTCCCTTAAACCCTTATATTAAACATAATGTTTGATAATACAATTATATGTTTCAATATGGAAGGGTAAAAGAAGAATCATTATTTTGATCAATCTCATTCACGTGCATTTTAAAAAATTATGTTGATGTAAGGATCCAAAAAAAAAAAAAGAAAAAACGAGGTCACCGGAAAAAAGGAGTCGAGAATTTGGACGACTCGACGAAATTCTCGCACCCTCACCCTACACGTTTTTTCCAACGCCAAGAATATGCCAATGACCTTCAACCACACCTCACAGAATCCACCTGCAAAGAAAAATAACATGATACAGAGGGAAAACGAGGGAGAAGAAGAAAAGAGTGTTGAGTTACCCCACATGAGCACGATGCCAACAACCACCCATTGAGACTCATTATGTCGTATAGTGTAGATAACACCATGGAAGAGAGGACTAACAAGCTACGGAACACCATGATGCACACGAGTGATTACTACTGAACAGTGTTGTAGCTTTGCCAATCAAGAGGATAAACTGATTGCTAGTGCAACTCCTTGCGCAGGTACAGAGAGGGAGATGAAGGGGTATATTAGAAAAAAGAATGAATGTGGAGGTTGTGTCACGAAAATGATGTAAAGATCAAAATTACGGGGGGACCTCATGCATTTTGTGTGCGCATACCATGACACAACGCATAGGGTAGTTGAAGTTTTAAATGTTTAATTCTGCACATGAAATTAGATGATAACGACGGTAGAAACTCTAAGTAAGTAGAAATTTAGGATCATTACCGTTGATCTCTTATATTTTAGTAAAACATTACTCATTCCTATCACAGTGATCGAATATGAACCTTAACGAAACATTGATATATATAGATTCATTATTTTATATCATTACCAAATGTACTCGAACATTTACTAATTTGTTAGTTAGGCTAAAGAGTTGACCTAAAATTTAGGTTAGAGGCATGTTAATTGAAATTGGGTGAAGTTTGGTAATGGGGTACGCATATTGGTTGAAAAGTAATGATTGTTAGTTCAAGAAGTCAACGTAGTGAAGCCAAAATGGGCAACGAATCAGTACTTATTTGTAAGCGTCTGACAGCAAATTGTTAAAAAAAAGAAAAGAGTTTGTATGTTTTGATTAAGGAGTTGACTAAAACAATAATATATGAATAAAAAATTGAAGTAAAAGGGACAAAGCATGAACATGCAAACTCAACATCAAACTCATTGTCAAAGCCAACTATTGATTATGGAGCACGGAATGGTGGGTACAAATCCATTAAAATACCTCCTGAAATTGACATGTACCTAGCCTCTCACGTTGACATTGCATTGCTGGCCTCCTATGTGGCCACTACTATTCATATCATGGCATGGAATGACTCTCACATTCGGGTCGTTGTGGGGTCTACTCCAACCGTAGGCGCCACTTGATGTGGCGTTGCTAGGTCAGTTTGAGTTATGAATTCTTAAAAAATCGGACTTCTTCTACCCCTGTCTCGGGAGGTCCTTCTCCTCAAAATCCACTTCTACGTCTACTAAGTGACATGATTTATAACCCTCAACACATAAACGTACTATACATAGCATTATATCACACATAGTTCAATCATCAATAGCATTCTACATAACCATTTATTATCTTTCATATGATGTACCTAATGATGATGGTGCATCAGCGGTGGGGCAATAAAAACACGTTGAGCCTACCTCGTAGGATGGTTTACAGAATCTATATTCTATAAGCCTAGAGCTATGATATCAACTATAATGACCCTAATCTAATAGCCTATGTTTCTTTGACTTTCTATCCCATTTATGATTCTCATTCTTAACATATGATGTACCTAATGATGATGGTGCATCAGCGGTGGGGCAATAAAAACACGTTGAGCCTACCTCGTAGGATAGTTTACAGAATCTATATTCTATAAGCCTAGAGCTATGATATCAACTATAATGACCCTAATCTATAAGCCTATGTTTCTTCGACTTTCTATCCCATTTATGATTCTCATTCTTAACATGGTATCAAAGTTTCTCATTCTTAACATGGTATCAGAGTAGGAGACAGGAAGAACAGAAGAAAAGTGACAGAGATCGTATTAGAGCACCGATCTTGGTGTTCTTAAATATCAAAATTTCCTTTATGGCAAAATCAGTCAAATCCAACTTCAAAACTTCGGATGTTTACTTAACCGACCTTTATTATATTCATGACTCTAATCAGCCAAGATATTCCCTTTGCCTCAATCAAGTAAATTCATTTATGCATAAACCAAAAAGCAGTTCTTCAAGTTCTGAGATACATTAGAAGCGGTCTACTTTTGAGTTTTCCATCTTTTTGGGAAATTCAATAATTTTTCCCCTTATTTTCAAGACTTTCAATCTCACTTCTGTTTCTCATTTTTAACATTAACATGTTATTAGACTAACGTTCTTTCCCACATGTGTTTGAGATTTGAAATTGTGAATATAGGATTATAAATAATGAATTAATGTCTATTTTAGATATTATATTTCTAGCTTTTATCAATTTTCATTTTTGTACTTTACTTTTATTAAGTTTTTGATTTAATTTTAATTAGAAAATTAAGCTAAAAAAACAAAAATGAAGAAAAATTTAAAATACAAAGATTAAAATAAAACAAAAAATATACAAACTTAAACCTTTATAATAAAAGCAAATTGATTTAAACTAAAATTATAATGGAGGAAGTCCATAACCTTAATAAAATAACTCTAGATCTCCCTACACAACAAAGACTTTATCATAAAAATAAATGATAATGTCATGGTCAACTATTATGGTCAACTGTCCATCAAAACTTAATAGGGTCAACTAAACAAAACAAAAAAAAAAAAAAAAAAAAAAAAAACTGCAAATTGCTGTCGACAATAATAATCAAATTGAAACTAACGTGTGACAACATGAATGGAAATGTTCTTATTGCGTAGTTTCTTGGCCAAGGATCTATACAGATTGAAAGTGCTTCGTATTCTATGACATGTATGGGATTTAGCGTGTACCCTTGCTGCATGAAAACATAAAATACATTACTTCGTTTCTTGGCTAAGGATCTTTATAGGCTTTTCTTCCTAAATCAAATCTTCTCGTAATGAAAGTGTTTTGTATTTTTGACGTGTGTGGGATTCGGCGTGTACTTTTTCAATATGAAAACATGAAATACATTGTGCATGACAGAAAGGCTCGATGAGAGTGCTACTCTATACACCCGTTGTTCAATTCTTTCTAAGATTTCGAAAGGACCAATGATTTTAGGGCTCAACTTGCCCTTCTTTCCAAATTCGAGCACCCCTCTCGTAAGTGCTATCTTTAGGAACACCTAATCTCCAGAACGAACTAGACTTTTAGTTCAATTTCTCATATTGTTGCTTTTATAACTTGAACTAGTTTCGGACCACTTACTTCTTTTCATGGCACAAAGAACTGCCACCATTTCCTCTATGATATCTTCAAAGGTGTCATCTAACTTATCTTCTGTCATCTACTCCTTGTAGTTAAATTCTAACAAGTGCCAGTACTCATCTTACCTGCCTGCAACATTTAAAATACATGTTTTAAATTACTCGATTTAATCTCCCAATCTAACCGTCGATCCGTGAATGGAAGGTCATGCTTGAACTTGAATTGTGTTCTTGAAGTGGTAAGGAGTCGTGCTTGAACTTGAATTGTGTTTTTAAAGTGGTAAGGAATCACTACCAAGAAAAGTAAGATTCATATTACTTTATTAATCAAATATTTCAAGACAAGAACACTTATTTGAGATTTGAATCACTCCACAAGCAAAATCGATCATGTCAAGCCTGCATGATTCTAAATATGCAACCTAGACTACCTACCATTTTAAAAACTTAACCCTTCAACTAAAAGAAAGAAAGCACAAATACTCTTTTACTACAGTTTCTAAGTCTACTTTACAGTGATAAGATACATGTCTTTATTATCCTTATAACGAAAACCCTTGGCCTTCCATGAGGTGTTGCAAGAGTCGTAAACTTCATATTTTATAATTATAATTAACCACGGTGTAAATGTAACTTTAAAATAAATAAAAGTCTTAAAATACATTAAAGAAATATCAACTTTAGATACTCATTCACTCAAAATAATTTGTAACCATCCATAAATGAAGTTTGATTCTTTTTAATCTCGCATGAATTGTAATATCTAGGTGATAATTTGAATATTTTCTTCGCATCTTCCATGAAATTTATATGGCATGATTGATGTCTTGGTTCATATCACAAATCCAGTAAAAGATTAACCTAGCTTCTTAGTCCCTGATAAGATAGGAAATCAATACAAGAGGAATAAGATTCGGATTACCTTGTTGATCGAATATCTCAAGGCAAGAACATTGTTTGAGATTCGAATCACTCCACAAGCAAGATCGATCATGTCTAGCTTGAATGATTTTTGTTGATCAAATATCTCAACACTTGTTTGAGACTCAAATCACTCCACAAGCAAGATTGATCATGTCGAGCTTGAATGATTCTACATGCAACCTAAACTACATAGAATTGCAAAGAAACTTAGCCATTGGCTAAAGAAAAGCACAAATGCTTCTTTTACTATATTTTCCAAGTCAGCTTACAAATACAACATACATGGCTTTATATAGCCTCAAAATGAAACTATTAAAGGCATTCCAAGAGTTGTAACATTCATACTTAATGGTCATAATTAACCATTATGTAATTGTAACCTAAGGTAAATAAGAGCTCTTAAACTACATTAATGAAATACAATAACTCTAAATTGTAATCCACCCAAAATTTATCACATGAAACTTCATTCTTCTTCAATGTGGCATGAATTGAAATATTCTTTTGATAATTTCAACAATATTTTCGTCACATCTTCATTGAACCATATTGTGTATGATTGATGCCTCTTTGTTCATATCAGTCCCATATGATGAACACATACAGATTAACTAGGAATAATTGAGCTAGTACTTTTCTTTTTCTAGGGTCAAAACACTTTTTTTTAGGTAATCTTTCATTGGTGATCACGGTAAGCGTTACTTTGTTATGGTCAGTCACGTATCAACTTACAGTTATGTTTCTTGATCTGCCTCATGATAAATGTAGACTAATGAGCCACCTTTCTTCTCTTACGGTGATGGCTATAACTCTTTTATTATCATAGTAGATATAAGTAGATACCCTTGACCTATAAAAGTTCTCATATTACTAAGCTTTTTAGCCTCATAGAGCTCCTTGCTAAATTCAACGAGATTAGGGCCTATAGTTATCTTCTTCCTTTAGCTCATTGGACCATATAATGTAACATTTGTCACATAATATATTGGACACAAATTCATATAGAATTCCATTCGCCACCTAGGGACTTCTATACTCCTCTTTAAGTTCCTTGATGTTCATCTAGACCGTAAAATTTTTTTAGGTATTGGTGTCGTGGTTGTTCCTTAAGCATTAAGAAGCTTCTTTTACATATAATGTAACCATTCATGCTCAGAATTTGAATTGAGATTTGAAATTTAGATTCTGCACCATAACTCCTAATCATAATTTTATGATGGCATAACTTATCTATATGTTTCTCATTCCTTAAAACTTTGCTAGGGTTGGAGGAGCCAATGTCAAATCTTGTCTTTCGTCTAGATGTAGATGGCGTGTTCAATGTTGATTCTACAAGCTTCACTTTATGAGCATGCTTGTCATTTATGACGGTGCTTTAGAGAGTGGTCTTATAACTTTCTTGGCATGGGATGCCTTGTGCCTTGAATATTTGATAGACCCACATACGTTAAAAAGTACCAACCCTAGACGTGTAGATGCTCTCCTTGTAGCACACTTTTTAAATGACTTCTTTTGTTTTCACAAATGTTGTTGGGAGTTTCAATCATTGTGTCAGTCTCATTACCATTTTCTTCTTCGCCATCAGCTTCAATGCCTCAAAGTTGAGATGTTTATACGTAAGAGGTCATATAGTGTTATGATCTAGAGTCGTTGCTTTCATACATCTAGACCACATAATTGAGAATTTCAACAAAAATATCTTGTTCTTCACCATCTTCACATGAGTAATTAGCTTGATATTTTTATCCAATAAGCTAAGAGTAAAGTCATTCATCTTGATGTTCTATCTTGTCGTTTTTTATTTTAGGGACATAATAGACATCTGAGATGCAAAGTTTTCTTCCATTTTGAAGCTTAAAGACTACATCATTTTTTTCTTTAATTGGACATTTGGATAGATCACCAAATGTTATGTTGCCATGTTCACCTTTATCGAGCACTGTAAAGAACTTCTTTCTTCTATGCATGTGGTTCGAGGCTCTCGAGTTTAGGAACCACGTGACCCATTGAGGCGGCTCCAGGACATTAACAACACTATTGCATCACTCAATTTCTCATCATCAAGAAGATTAGCCTTCTTTCCTCTATTATTGTCTATATTATTCCAAGAGTCATATGAGTAATAACCAAATTTCTTACCAACATAGAACTGATTTTGTGATTTTTCTTATCTTCTTGTCAACCACATCCTAAACCGCAGTCTCGGCCACAAACCTCATTGCTTCCACAACCATTCCCTTAATTGTCATCAACGTGGTTACTACTGGTTCATTATAGTGGTTATCACAACCACCTCATCCTCCATTTCGACCCCATGTCTACCTCTTCTTCGATGGTAGCCTCCTCTTGACATAACATTCATGACTTGAAACATTAAACGTATTCGCTTTTATATATATATCTTGGGTGTATGAACGTGATGTAAATTTGGAGGTTCAAGGTGCATGAAAGTGATGTATGCGCAGTTAATATTTACCAAAGTGATATACATCTACATATGAAAAACGATGCATACTTAGTAAACCCTAGAGTACATAAGTGGGACACCTAGTGATGTTCGTATAATCTAGACACATGTTAAATACATGAACGGGACACATGAACCATTAAGGTACATGAATAATTAGTAAGTATATTGATGTGTGTTCCTCATAGAGTGATATTTAATATTTATGTTTTTATATATATATATATATTTTTTTTTTCATACTAATATAAATATATGTAGGATTTGTTATTTATAGTAAGTGAAGAAAATAAAGTGATTTACAAGGGTCTTGTTTCTCCTAAATTGTTTTTCTTGTCGTGTCTTGAATTTAGTCTGAGGGCCCAATTGTTAGATGTTTCTATCTAACTTCCTACATTCAGTGCATTGAATCATAACGATAAGAGTATTTGATTGAAAGTGTTACCTGACTCAAAATTTGATTGGCCTGACGTGGTGAGAATCAACGTTCAAATAACCGTGATTCTTATCAAAAAAAAATTTCAAACTATTTGCAACAATTTTGTGATCCATGGATCTCCGATCGGAAAACTGTATCCAAGCTCCGTTGCTAGTCTATGCTCTTTGAACTTTTTAAGCTTGACTAACTGAAACATTTGAATAACTAAAGGAAGTGAAATCAACCAAGACCTCGTTAGTAGCCGCGATCGAGAGTGGATTAGGGGTTTGAATAAAAACAAAGACGAAGCTTTGTATGAAATTTACGTTTTCAATTCAAGCCTTAGAACTCAACTCATATGCTTAAGATCGGTTCATTTCTATTTTTAGGAACTTAAAGGAGCATTTTTATAAGCTTAGGTTAGGGGAGAATTTTGAGAATTTCATTATCGGGTAAGTTTTGACGGGAAAAATTCAGCCTCAATTCTCGATCTATTTAATTGAAACCAATTCTATTAGTTTTGTAGAAATTAATGAAACAATTGAATGAAAGATGTAATACCTGAACCCGATAAGAAATTAATACTCGATTTTTCTTTCGAATATAAAATTTTCAAAAATTTTATTGAGAGTATTTGAGACCGACCAGATGAGGTAAAAGAGAAAAAAAATCTTCCTAAAATCCAAATAGCTCAATAAAAATATCAAAGAAAATAGTAAAAATTGGTCCAAGTCAACCCCGAGGGATAAATTCGCCATTTTGACCTACCTTACCTAGTTAGGGCTCTTTTAGAACTATAACCACAGAAAACCAAGATTCGGTCCAACTGCAGTTTAGAGTCAAAATTTCTCCCGAGTTCCCCCTTCACAAGAATTGCTTAGTGGTATTGGGAGAACCATTATGGCTATTGATTTATTCGAATCATTATGGCTATTGATTTATTCGAATTCATCAAGAGTCGAGGAAGAACTAAAGGTAAGCATTTTAAGTTTTTTATTTTGGTTTTCCTTCAAATTTGAGAGGTTATTTTGAAATTAAATTTTAAATTTTTAGTACGTTGATATCCAAGAATTTCACACAAGTTTTATGAAGGGAGCCTAAGTTGACTTGGATTGAAAGACTATGTTCTGATGAACATCAAGAATCTACGTATTATAAGTTTTACAATTTTAGATATTTGGATGTGTTTATTTTCTTTTGTGATTGGCCTAAAATTACAATAAGAGTACTTTGTTAAGTAAGATTAAAACTCTACAACTTTGAAGTTATGCCGAGAAAGTTATGAAAATATGAAAAAAAAAAAAAAAAAAAAAAAAATCGTAAACTAATCGTATTCTGAAGAAAAATAAATTCACGCAAGTGTTGAGGAGTGAACAAGCATCCAGCAAGAGGCTGAGTAGTGTGTCACCCTCCGCAGAAGACACGTGTCGAGTAGGAGGAGGAGAGGCGCATCGACATCAGGCAAGGACACGCATTGCAACCTTAGGAAACGACTCGATCCAACCAATCAAAACCCGAGATCGCATCCACTTTGCCCTCGTGTGACAACTAGAACTGAAAACCTGATCTGATCGCCTGAGATTCAAACTAACCTGGATCATTGCGTGCCTATCAGAAAAGACACGTGTCATAATCAAAGCACGACTTCATCTCTGAAAGGTGCGTCGTACTTGCGCATGAGTTGCTCGTGTGGGAGACTTCATGTGTGCATGTACAACGCATGTAGGTCTCTTTTTGTCTCGTTTGACATCCATTTGTCATATTTTCAACTCAATTTCGATAATAAACCTAATCTTAATTGAATTATGACCTACTAGAGAAATTTTAAAAATTTTGGAGCTCTTAACATGTGAAAAAGTTAGCTTACGAAGACACACGACATCCAAGTAACCACACAAACTTTAAGCAAGTAATACTTAGTGCTAGCATTCCTTACCTCAGATGATTAGAAAATGTATGTTAATTACTTCGGAAGGGCGCTTTTAAATGAGTATGCACTGTATATATGTTATGATAAAATTACCGTTTGCCCCTAAGTTGAGATTTCCGAGAAGCATGTTGTGTTATGTATCATGCAAAGTTAGAATGACAATGTACATGACTAGAATACGAGTTGGACAATATGGATGAGCATGTTATGCATGATGTAAAATATAACCAAAATGCCTCAATGATGAGATTTGTAACGAATGGTGTTTTATATGCTTTCTATTCTATTAGAAAGGAGAATAGACTATTGTGATCTATGCTTCAGGTGATTGATGAATGTTATCCCATTGAGCTTGTTTGCTTGTATGTTTGCATGATATAATATATTTTAGCTGCAAGTGTATGACTGTGCTTCTCTCTATAGAGTGTATTTTATCTACACAAAGCTAGGGCATTTGAGTTTGGTTGACTAGACGATCTAGGTCAATATGCCTCCAATAGACTAAGCACCTTAGGATCGTGATCACCGGTCAGAGGGTTTAGACTCTAGTGTTCTTAGATGAAGAAAGACTCAATGAGTTAGAACATAGCATCCTGGAGCCAAAAGTCCATGTTAAGCTACTTAGGCACCCTAGCTAGGAATCCAATAGACCTCATCAACTCCCACATATGACTGAAGTGAAATCTAAATTATGGATTACATGCTCAGGTGATTGATAGACATATCTCCATAACAAAGCATGCATGAGAGAACTCAGTTAAGATTAGGGCACTACAACTAGTGCAATTTACACGTTGACCTAGGTCAAAACGTTTCCAATAGACCCTACACGCAAGATCATGAGAGGCAATCAGTGGTCTAGACCTAATTGCACATAGAGATTTGGATTACATCCAATGAGCTAATTTCAAGCGCCTTGAAAATGAGAGATGAGATTTTAACTGTCTAAGAGACTCTGAACCTAGTAGACCTCTATGGCATCCAAGGACGACAGAGGTAACTCTTCAAGCTTATAGCGGTGTGACGGTGTCCTCAAAGTCTCCACTACCTATCCACTTCGGTACTCATTTTGTCAAAAATCTACTTTGATAACCATACCATCGAGGTAGGTATAGGTCGGATAGGGAGGTGCGTTGAGACGACTAGATGCCCAACCATGTGAAAATGGCTAGTAGTCTCTTGAACAGGGCCCCTATGCTATAAACACGTTTCTGAGAGGGGAGCGTGGGACCACATAGGTTAACCCAGTAACTAGTCGACACACAGGTGGTTGCTCCCCCAAGCTTTGGTGACTTTATGGTCCTGTAGGAGGATCTGCCAGCTAACCTTCTACGAATGATGTTTAGACTAGCAGATACCATACTATTCTTATAGAGTGTATGAGATCGTGCCTTAACCCAGGTCACCGATCATTCACTACATAAGCAAAGTAATTTACCAAGGTCAAAGAGCAAAAAAATTGTAGCAACCCAACAAGTCAAAGATAGCCTCCAAGTAGTTAGTAGTTGGTACGGTCTCCATAGAGCTTCTACTTCTCTTTCCACTCTGGTACAAGTACCGTTGAGCTCAGTTAGGGTTGTGTGATTGACACCGGGCATGAAAAATTTTTAGGGTAAGAAGAAGAATCATTTTGTTGAAAGACACGAGACATGAAAAAGTCTAAAACACCCCGAATGGAGAGGAAAAAGAAAAAAAAATTGGAAACCAAAGCTGGTGAATACCCATCATTCTTCAATGAATATAATCAAATAGAACGAATGGTTTTCGAGAAAACCAATTGCTAGAGCTTCCTTGATGTCACGGCTAGAATTTTGCTAAAGAAAACATCGTGAGAAACTCACGGTAGCGGCGCAAACGAAAGTAAGTTTCAGAGCATCAAAGTAATGACACGTGTGTTTCCTCTCTGTTCAAAAATAGGAGACGATGACTAGTTGAACTGACCACTCTTTTTTTTTACTTTTGGACCACCTTTCAACTTTTTTACGAAAGTTAATTCATTAAGGGACCTATACAAGAAAAGTGGAGGAATTTTGAGCTGAACCGAGCTCTCGAACGTAACCAAATTGGTAAGAAGCTACAAGTTTTACTGATAGGGATCACTTGAAAATGCTCTCTAGAGTTAATATTTACTTAATATTAAGTGAATATGGAAGGTTTAGGACTTGAACCACCTATTAAGGGCCTCAATTGAACGTTTTACTCCGAAGTTACCTATTAGGGCTCAGTAAATCTTAAAAATTTACCCATAAATGAATTCCACTAAACTTAGACAATCTAAGAAATAAATTTTGTGATGTATGATGAATTTGAAGAGAGTAGAAGCATGTTTGAACTTAAACCAATAATAAGATAAAGATATTCATATTAGGCCCTTTATTATGTTTTATAATTCAAATGAACTATGAATGACATAAAATTTGAGGCACATGGATTATTTAATCATGATTTTGATATGTTTGGATACAAGAATGATTTGTATGCTTTGAAATAAGGTGAACTATGTAAAGTGTTTGAAGTCTAAGTTGCACACTTAACCTTTATGATGAACTCTCCAGAACTTAGAATGATGAATTTAAAGCCTACACATTAGCTCGAACGATATAACCAAATTAAGTAGGCTGATTTTAAGACAAGACACTACCATGATCTTAAGCCTAATACGATGTCCATATAGCTAAATACTACTCTATGAAACAAATTCAGTACTACCATGATCTTAAGCCTAATACGATGTCCATATAGCTAAATACTACTCTATGAAACAAATTCAGTCTTACCTAGTACGTACCTTAAGTCACTCTAGACCTCCCACCTATTTGGTATATCATGATCTCATATTATGATCGACCCTAATATTAAAAAGTAAAAAAAATATATGGGAAAAATAGTAGTATATAAAAGACAAAGAAAGGAATCAAATACTCTCAAATTAATTTTAAGATAAAGTTTTAATAATATCTTTTTTGTAAAAATGTGAAAGGTTATTATTTATTATTATTTTTTTTTTTTTTTGTAAAAATTGATCAAAGGAGTAAGATAGTAAATAATTACCATAAAGGCTAAAATTGGAAAAAGAAAAAAAAATATATATATATTTATTTGAAGAGTGTTTTTTTTTAAATTAAAATGAAACTTTTTAAAGATGAAAAACGTGAATCTAAGTAGCTTTTTTTTCATTCGCATCAATAAATAATACTAACCCGGCATGCCCTAACGACGAGACAAATATTATGAATGTGGTACGACATGTCAACAAAAACGAAAGTAGACAAGTTTCACTAAATAGGAGCAACATGCATGCATGGTAAATCACCGAAAGAGAATACGTAAATTTTATTACTTACTATTCAATAGTTTAGGAGAAAGCATATCATAGTAAAAAAAAAATTACATAAATTTTGGTAGCATCCCGATGGAAACTTTTCAAATTTAACCGTTGAACAAGAGAGTAAAAAAAAAAAAAAGAAATTGAGAAGATAGTGGGGAAGGAGGGTAAAATGGGAAGCATGGAAGGTAAAAAAAAAGCATGTAAAAAGGTTATAAACCTGTAAATGGTAGGAAACAGAACAAACCCCACTGTCCCTCTCTTTTACCTTTCCCTCTGCAGAGATGAAGGCGTCTGGGTGGCAGTAGTTTGAGTACCCACAAACCCAATCGCGTCCCGCAGGTCAGGTCCTAAACTTAAAGGGATACACTTAATTAATGCCCCTTTATATAACCAAATATGCCCTTCCAAACCCACTCTAACTAAGACAACAGCCCTCTAAAAGGACACCCCCTCCCCTCTCTCTCTCTCTCTCTCTCTCTCTCTCTCTCTGCAAATGGCAATTTAGGGTTTTTTTTTTTTTTTTTTTTTTTTTTTTTTGGGATCTGAATTTTTGTTCTTCCCATCTGCTTCAGCCATTGGTGAGAGTGAGAAATTTGTTAATTTTAATTTTTATTGCGTTTTTTTTTTTTAATTTTTTTTTTTTTTTAAATTTTCTCCGACATTGCAGGTACTTTGCCTCGAAATTTTAAAAGAAAATGTTGGAATATGAATGGGGATCAACGAACGCGCCGCCGATTCTTCTCCCCGGCGACGAATCCGAACCCGCTTTTAACCCGGAAGCGCCTCACTCTCACCATTTACCCACTTTCATCGACCATCACCACCACAACACTTTCTTGCCGACTCTGACTCCGCCGCCGTTCACTACCCACTTCGGCGGGTTCGACGACCACCGACACAGCTTCATAATGGGTCCTTCTCATCATTACGATACTGTAGTCGACGCCGTCCATGGCGGAGGTGTCGGAGGGGGGGAGTTTGTGGTGGTACCCAAGAGTGAGGAGGTTTGTCGGAGTATAACGGCGGTTCCTGTAGATTTCGCGGCGAGGATAGGGCTAAATTTAGGGGGGAGAACCTATTTCTCGTCTGAGGAGGAGGAGTTTGTGAATCAATTGTACCGGAGAGCGAGAACCGGTGGCGAACCGGGTTCGGGGAACTGGTCGGCTCGGTGCCAAGCGGAGGGGTGTAATGCGGATCTGAGCCAAGCAAAACAATACCACCGACGGCATAAAGTTTGTGAGTTTCATTCCAAAGCTTCCACCGTCATCACCGCCGGGTTGACTCAGAGGTTCTGTCAGCAATGCAGCAGGTTCGTTCCCCCTTCCTTCTAAAATTCCCAAACTACCCTCCTAATTGCTCCGTAAACATTTAGCGTTATGATCATTTAGATAGATTAAAAGTCGAAATATGTTCGAATTTATTATAAACCGAGATGAAATAGTACACCGAGCTTTAATTTGTAGCTACTCCGACATTAAAATTAGTTGAATTAATCTTTCATTATAGTACCTAGGCTTCCAACTACTTAAATATTTCACCCAACTTAGTGACTCAAGTGTGTAAAATGACATGAATGCCCTTGTTAGAGGTCAATCATTGGTTGGCCGTATGGTGGAGTAAATCCCGAGGGTAATTCCGTCCGTAGGAAAAAGATCCTGTAGTTTTCAGGTTTGACGGTGGCTCTAGACTTGCCCCCCTTCACAAAAGACCTAGAGCCACTTTCCACAGATAGCTGCACATCTGCCCGAAATACCGAAAATGCCCTCGGGATACCAAAATAATGATTGGCCTTCCGTACAAAGAAAAAAAAAAGAAACCCGGAGGGCATTTTCGTACCCCGTTTTTATTTTTGGTTTAATAAAATATGTGTGTTTGGAATGAAGAACCAAACATAGGTCAAAGTCAAAGGTTAGAAGTGGACCCCACGTCCATTATTGTAATAATAATATACTTCAAAAACTATGTTATATTATGTGTATGATAATATTGAAAAAATGGATGGTGGAGGGTTTATGACAGGTTTCATGTGCTGACCGAGTTTGATAACGGAAAACGGAGTTGTCGGAAGAGGTTGGCGGATCACAACCGTCGACGGCGGAAGACACAACAAATTTCCAATCAAGGAAGCCCCAAGACGCAGCGCCTTCAAACTACTACTACTACTTCTTCAACCGAACAGTCGGCGTGGTCGGTGACCGTGGCAGTGTCTCCGGCCAAGATGTCGTTGGAGTGCCTTAGCCAACGCCCATATTAGACAACAAATTTAATGATATTAATATGTGTATTGTGTAGGTAGCTTTTATCTTAACCTTTTTTTTTATTTTAGTTTTAATAAAAATACATTTTTGTGTAATATTATGAAGTTCATTTAATAGTAGTACTGATGCTCTCATTTGGGTCTGCAACTATGGGATTTTTATTACAAAAAAGCTATATAATATTCATTTTCATTCCTCATCTTATATGTTTTTTTTTTTTAAGTTTTATAATACGACTAATTTTAGGATAGTTAAGTATGTTGGATTCTAAGCTCGATCTTGTGAACAAATAAAATTCTTAAGTGAACTTATTGTTGGAACGTCAAAAGTTTGGGTTGGATGAAATTGTTTGATGCATGAATAACACGTATCATGTGGCCTTATTTACGTGTTATTATTTATGACATGATATATATGATGCATATATTTTTCTTTACGTTTGTTTATAATTGTTAGGTTGATATGACCATAAGTATGGAAGTATTTTGTATATCATTTTATTGAACCATGATTTTTAATGCAAGATCTTATACATGTTGTATATCATATAATTATGGGTTAATTATCAAATATGTAACGCATAGATTCGTACACCACAAATAATATTTGTGGTCATTTCATTTTTGTTAGTTTTTAGCAAAATGTCTATGCGCTAGCCTATATATAGTCGAACATATGAGGTACGTCAATAATACCACATAGTGGACCCACATACATATGCGTGGACCGTATATAAAAAAATATTATGCATTCAACCCTACGTGAAAAAGAAAGTAGTGCCCAATGATGGTGTTACCCAATGAGTATTTCTCATCTTAGGTTTTAACATTTTTACGGGTAAAGGTAAGAGTCTTATGTACCGATGACGGCGTCAATTGAGGAGGCTATAGAATAAAGCCATAGACAATAAATATATATATATATATATATATATTTCTAATTTATAATTTATCAGATTTTTATCTTTTATTTCATTTTATATTTTGTGTTTGATAATTGAGTTTTATTTGAGTTTTGGATTTTAAAAAAGGATTTTGGTTTTGAGATAAAATTTGATTTTAAAACCAGTAAATTGAATAATTTGAGATCAAATTGATCAAATTCAGATGAAATTAAAAGGAGATTCAAATTTGATAATAGAAACTATAACTTAACTAAAAAGATATGCGAAGTAAATGAGAACAGAAAAGTTTAAATAAAAAATAAAAGAAAAGAGAAAAAGAATGATAATGATTTGAAATTTTCCAGGAAAGGTATCTGTTTGGTGTCAGAGAAAGTTGGTCAAAATAGGGTGGTGGATTGCTCTGCTTTCCCGGAAAGTTGCGGTGAGTAGGAATTGGTCAAAAAGTTATATAAACAAATTAACCAACGCCTACCCACAATTATCCTATTCTCAATCATATATATATATAGGCTCCATGTCCGACATCCGGATCATGCTTATCCAAGACATGTTGTCCATGGCTGTATACTCGTTTCACAACTTCTCCATGTCCGACATCCCGATCATGTTTATCCAAGACATGTTGTCCATGGCTGTATACTCGTTTCACAACTTCACGACGGAGAACGAAACAAAATGCTGGACCGTCAAGGCAGCTTTACCCGTCTTAAGAGTGGCAAAGAACTGGCTTTGTGATAGTCAAGATGGATGACTTCGACATCGTGTTAGGGATGAATTTCTTACTATAACACAAAGTCATTTTCATGCCACTAGCTAAAAGCTTAGTAGTAATGGGGTCGAAGATATCTAAACAAACACCCATGAACTAGGAGGAGTGAAAATGATGTCAGCACTACAATTGAGAAAGGATATTAGTCATGATGAACCTATAATCACTGCAACTACCATATTTAAAGAAGGAAGCTCGAGCGAGCCAACCCTAACACAAGCTTTTACAATTGATTCAGAAACACTGCGATGTGAGACAAGGAAGTCAGACAAAGTATTTATCTCCACTTGGGTAGATAAATAATGAGATTGATGTTATATCGAGGGCGAGATTGCCTACGACAAATGAATGTCATACAACTCAACCTTGAGCTAGTTGAATTCTACAAACCGCTAAATGACTTGCTAATAGTCGGGACAATTAGACCCATAAAGCCTACCCTAAATGACCACCTAAGGGCTAGGGAGAAACACGAAGCCAACACCTTTGCTGAAGGAGGGAGACAGAGACAATCCTTTGAAACAACACATATTCATGCAGAAGTACCATCTAGACAGATGAAGAGAAGGGTCGATCAAAAGGGTCGACCTCGACAGCTTCAAGATGGAAAGAAAGTTCTGATCAAGTTGAGGTCAAATCAACTTCGAGATCAAAGCAACAATAGTCAAAGACTAGTACGAAAATACTATGGACCATTCAAAGTTATCCACAAGGTCGGAAAGACATCATATAGGATCAAATTGCTCCTATGGATGCGGACTAGCCCTCTTGTCCACGTTAATAACTTGAAACGTTACAATACCAACCAAGAAGACATCAAGTACAAAGAGACAACACAACCAAGAAGAATTTCCAAGCGAAGAAAGTAGAAGAGACTCCGACAGAGAAGACACCAAATGTCAACGAACCAATAAATAGTTTCCAACAGTTCCTTGCAGAGTGGAAGATACTCCTCAATGTTGAAATCAGCTTGAAGCACGTCGAGAGACCTGAAGTCAGCCTCAACTCACATCGCTGAGTTCCTAATTGAGTGGGGGAGGATGTCATGATCATGTTTGTTCAAGGCATGTTGCGTATGGCCGCATGTCAAATGTCTTGGTCGAGACGTATTGTCCATGGCCGCATGCCCATACCAAACCCTTTATACATTGCTTTCATCTTAAATAGGTTTTTACTATTTCACGTTGTGTCAATATGGGGTGTATGATCACCGTTCACCAAAATTTTGTCTATACCCGCCATGGCTAAAATGCCCCATAATATACTACAGTGGGATATGACTAGTTGTTTAAGTCATGTTGTTCCTTTATTTGCTTATAATCATATAACTTTGCTTTCTTTCCTTTCTTCAAATTGTTTTCAAATATATTCACTCACTCACATCTTCTAAAACATTGAGCGCAAACATGACTCGGTTGAAAATGTAAAGTCTTAACCTCTAATTTCAAAGAAATAGTACACTGTCGGCTGTCGTTTCACTGCCACTCATAAGATCACAATTATGAGGTATGTTTGGCCGTTGAGAGGCACCGCAAAAAACACTATTGTAGGAAGCAAGACACCAACAAAGAAATAACTGCATGGGTGATTAGTTGAAGTTTGAAGACCAACCAATTCAATTGAACCCATTTGACAAGTTCAGTTGGATTGTTGATCGGTTCAATTTGACCAATTGGTCTACTTGGACCGGTTTAGACCAATTTGGTCGGTTTAGCTCATTTTTTCTCTATTATTTATTTGAGTGAGAATAATATTTGTAGCTAATTCAATATAACTATCACTTTGAAGACTTGATCAAATAGATAGATGGAACATAATCGAGATAGAATTTACTCCTTTCATGTTAGATAAGTACATGAGTAATTTCTTTCCGTGCTAACTTCAGAACTTGAACAATGAGTCTCATGCACTCACTAGCCTGAGCGAAAATTAATTTACTATGGAATCATACATAATAGGCTTATTAGAGGATCAATGATGTTTAAGATATAAGATGTAATTACAAGAGTAAAAATAGAATTTTTAATTCAATTATAACGCACCATCAACCGTCAAATGAATTGGATTATAAAAAAAAACGCCAATTTCAAGCCCCATCCCAATTTCATTTTATTTAATTACACATGGTTGATGTAGCCGAATTTAAAATAATTTAGACTTTCCAATAAACTAAAGATACATCAAATTTAAAATTTTTTAAGGATGAATTTCAAAGTTTATCCTCACAACTTTGAATCAATCAAATCTTCTGGCTTGGGCAATAAGAAAAATTGAAGAAATGGAACATATAAATAGGCACCATATCTGTGTCTGTTTGTTTGTGTTATATTTGGGAGATTGATAAGAAATGGGATTGATGAGAATCTCTTTTTCATTCATGTTGGGAGCTCTTTTTGGAGCCTATGCTGCTCAGAATTACAATATTCCCAATGTCAAAAAGCTTGCAGATTCTGGCTACTCGATGGCAACACATGTCGAGAAAAATTATCGAAAGCCCGTTGCAGGGAAAACTGATGGCGAGGGCGAGGGCGAGGGCGAGGGCAAGGGCGACCATCAAAAATGATATCTTCTGAGCTTTGCTTGTACATGATTATGATTTTAGTATTTGGAACCATGGTTCTTGTGATTGCTTTATTGTGATGGATTTTGTACTCAAATCATTGTTGTATTCATTGTTCATATCTACATGCTTTAATAAATCTTGAGAACTGTTTGGAGGAGAGAAAAGGCATGGCTTTTACTTAACCAAAATCCAAATGGAAACCAGATGGATGAACACTAAGAGGGCAAACAAGCAACAAAAAGTATTCTTCTGAAAACAACTATCCAGAGTCGATGTTGATTGACATAACAAATCTGTCTTCAGTTTTGACTCACTAAGAATTCAACCAATTAAGGTTGTTAAATTCTGGAC